>NW_027141398.1:300000-450515 GCF_036365525.1 Heterodontus francisci | reverse complement strand
TAAGGTTCCCCATGGCAGGCTGATGGAGAAAGTGAAGGCGCTTGGGGTCCAAGGTGTACTAGCTAGATGGATAAAGAACTGGCTGGGCAACAGGAGACAGAGAGTAGCAGTAGAAGGGAGTTTCTCAAAATGGAGGACGTGTGACCCAGCGGTGTTCCACAGGGATCCGTGCTGGGACCACTGTTGTTTGTGATATACATTAATGATTTGGAGGAAAGTATAGGTGGACTGATTAGCAAATTTGCAGACGACACTAAGATTGGTGGAGTAGCAGATAGTGAAGGGGACTGTCAGAGAATACAGCAGAATATAGATAGATTGGAGAGTTGGGCAGAGGAATGGCAGATGGAGTTCAATCAGGGCAAATGCGAGGTGATGCATTTTGGAAGATCCAATTCAAGAGTGAACTATACAGTAAATGGAAAAGTCCTGGGGAAAATTGATGTCCAGAGAGATTTGGGTGTTCAGGTCCACTGTTCCCTGAAGGTGGCAACGCAGGTAAATAGAGTGGTCAAGAAGGCATACGGCATGCTTTCCTTCATCGGACGGGGCATTGAGTACAAGAGTTGGCAGGTCATGTTACAGTTGTATAGGACTTTGGTTCGGCCACATTTGGAATACTGCGTACAGTTCTGTTCGCCACATTATCAAAAGGATGTGGATGCTTTGGAGAGGGTGCAGAGGAGGTTCACCAGGATGTTGCCTGGTATGGAGGGCGCTAGCTATGAAGAGAGGTTGAGCAGATTAGGAGGTTGAGGGGGGACCTGATTGAGGTGTACAAAATCATGAGAGGTATAGACAGGGTGGATAGCATGAGGCTTTTTCCCAGAGTGGGGGTTTCAATTACTAGAGGACACGAGTTCAAAGTGAAAGGGGAAAAGTTTAGTGGGGATATGCGTGGAAATTTCTTTACGCAGAGGGTGGTGGGCACCTGGAACGCATTGCCAGCGGAGGTGGTAGATGCGGGCACGATGGAGTCTTTTAAGATGTATCTAGACAGATACATGAATGGGCAGGAAGAAAAGAGATACAGAACGTTAGAAAATAGGCGACATTTTTAGAGAGAGGATCTGGATCGGCGCAGGCTTGGAGGGCCAAAGGGCCTGTTCCTGTGCTGTAATTATCTTTGTTCTTTGTTCTTTGTTCTTAATTCCTTAAATAATACTATGATTGAACAGCAGGTTATGATCGACTCAGCCAAAGTTTGTAAAAATTCCTGTCAATAAATCTTCCAAAAGGGAGTGTGAGGATCTCCTGGTTCCGAGTGTCTAAGGGATACAGGACGAGGAATCAGCAACTAACCCCAGAGATTCACAGTAAAGACTGTGTAAATGAGGACATTTAACAACCGAGAGCTGAAACTCTGGGACGGGCTCTATTGTCACTGTGTTTGTGTGTCCGGTATAATCGCGGCAGGTCCGTGTCTCTTGTTTAGAGTGAAACGATGAAGATCGCCATTCCGTATTACACACATTGACCGCGGGTTTCACTCCGGTTAGACAAACCTTTGCTGACTGAAATTAATTATTCAAGGTCCTACCAAACACACCGGCTCCCTCCTTCCTCCCATGTTTCTGTCGGATTGTTTTGAGAGGAGAGTTTGTATAATAACAAACACCCTCCAGGGAGAGGCGGCAATTTGAACATCTAAATGGGATCAGCTCCCGGCTTTCTAGGTTATAGATTCCCTGCACCCCTCCCCACCCTCCCTCCACCCTAACCCCATGTTCAGTTTCATTGTTCAGACATTGATGAGGGTGAAATGGGCAAAGTTCCCTTAAATAAAAGCAAAATACTGCGGATGCTGGAAATCTGAAATAAAAACAAGAAATGCTGGAACCACTCAGCAGGTCTGGCAGCATCTGTGGAAAGAGAAGCAGAGTTAACGTTTCAGATCAGTGACCAAAGTTCCCATTGAGTTTTGAAGCTGAATTGTTGCAGAGATCTGCGCACGCGCGATATAACCCAGCCCACTATGACGTCATCATGAGGCGAAGACGGCATGCGCACCCCTCCCCCAGCTGTGCCTGTGAGCGCCATTCACCGAGTGAGTGGAAGATTGTTTAGTCATGTCAAGCAGGAGAAGATCTTAAGAACATAACAAAGATGACCAAGAGTAGATTATTTGACCTCTCCACCCTACTCTGCCATTTAATATGATCATGGCTGATGTAATTGTGCTCAACTTGACTTTCCTGGCTGTCCCAAGAACGATTTACTGCTTTGCGGATCAAAAATCTATCTATCACAGCCATGGACTAACAGTTATATAATGCACCCCACACTCAATTACATGACGTGAAACAGATGGACACAGGACAAATCTGATTCACATCGATTAGGAGTGCCTAAAAAACACTGAGTCCACAATGCCATTCAATAATATTTCCTTACAGGTACAGAATGAATGCCACACTCACAAACTCTACCAGTCACAGAAAAACACAGAATAAGCAACACATTCACAAACAATACCAGAGACACAGAGATACTGAATGAATCACATTCTCACTGTCAGTTGCGGAGATGGATGAAAAATGAACTAATCCACACTCACATTCTGTTTGAGAGACTGATGGATGCAGAAATATATTCACACTCACAGGCAGTACCAGAAACTGACATACAGCACATGAATCCTACCTCATACAGAGTACCAGAGGCTGACATGATGAACTGGAACCAGACATAGTCGCATAACAGAAAATAAATGTTACAGAATAATGTACTCATTTACATACGTTAAACTCACATAGTGATGTTGGTATAATGCTGAGAATATCTGCTTTCCAAGCAGTTGACCTGAGTTCTCTACTGCAGGTTAGCCCTCAATTCTGGTATAATGCAGCTTCATTTTATAACTTAAAAATGATCAACGTGATTTCCAAATTAAAACTTACAAAAGAATCTCATCATCCATGTGCATCTCCCACAATGCTGAACTTCAATTTTCTTTCAACGAAATTTATGTTGAAGAAGACATGTCCTCTAAACTAATAAATGAGTTCACAGTCAGAAACAAGAGTGTGCAGATCTTTGTTAAATAATAATAAAAAGGGAGATAGGTAAAGTTCAATTCACACACGGTGCTCTGGGTAAAGATTGAACCTACATTCAGATAACAGAGAATGAATTAATGTAAGGTAAACTCACACTCACAGACCAGGAACTGACGGGGACAGAGTACAAACTACACACAGACAAAATATTTTAAAAAAACAGTTTTAAAACCGAACAAGTCAATGCAATTTATAAAATGATTCTCATCATCCATGTACGTCTCCCGTAAATTTATCATTTCTTGAATAAATATAGATTTAAAATAGCCTTTAAACTGATCAGTTTTCAGTCAGAAACTAATAGTAAACATAGAGTTATTCACAGCACCGAAGGAGGCTATTTGGCCCATCGAGTCCATGACAGCTCTCCACAGTGCAATCCAATCACACTCACTCCACCGCTCGATCCCTGTAGCTCTGCAAGTTTAATTCCTTCAAATGCTGTGTCAATAATCTCTTGAATAATTGATTGTCTCTACTTCCAGCTCCCTTGTGGGAAGTGACTTCCAGATCATCACCACTCACTCCGTGTTCACCCGACATCTCCTGCCCAAAATACTCAATTTCAGTCACTATGTCCTTGTACAATGAGCTAATGGGAAGTGTTTTTCCTTGTCTCACTTGTCATGATGTTTCACACTTGATGTAAATGTCCCTTCAGTCAGCTCGTCCACTGATCTTGCCTGTCACCTTTCCACCAATATGCCTGACTTTCTGACTCCCTCTACTACTGTCTCTTCAACTGTTTCAATGTTGTTGATTCAATGGAGAACAAACCCATCTCTATCGACTTCACACATTCTGATAAATCTACTCTGTACCCTCAAATAACCAGAACTGGATGCAATACTCCACTACAACACTGTCACTGTGTTTATTTTACACATCCGTATTTCTTGCTTTGAAAGAAGCAGCGAACTCGAATGGAACACGAAGCCGGTGCTCTTATTTTAAACATTCAGAAACAAGGAGTATGGAATTCAAACCCACGCATGCTGAGCACAACAGATTTGCAGTTCATCGTTTTTATCACTCGGCCACCTTGTCTTCTGTAAGTAAGCTGAAGTGCGGAGGAATGATCCGTGCAGAATGAAAAAGGTGACGGGCTGGTGCCAGCAAAACTGAAACAGTTGAAGAGAGAGTAGCAGAGGGAGTGAGAAAGTCAGGGATATCGGTGGATAGGTGACAGGCAAGAGCAATGGACTGAGCTGACTGCTGTGAAATGTTGTGGCTTCGCAGAACACTAAATTTGATTGGTTATCTAAAGTAAGCAATCAGATAAATACAGAACCTCAAGAATTGACTTCATTGTAAACCAGCCAATCACGAACATGGTTTTCACCCATCCTTCATTAACATAGATCTCTGGGGATGTGTATAAACTGCGAGTTCCGAATTTAAGAGCCACCCACAACGTCTCTCAAAAAGCTACAACATTATCTCTATAATATCAATTTGTTTTGATATTTTTAGCAAGTGACTTGTATTTTCTAAATGCCTTTGTGATCTCTGTTTTAATCCCACAGATTCTGGTTAATACAGTTTCACTGCCCGTGCGATCTTCCTGTCTCTACTTAATAATGTCCCGATCATTAATTACTGACCATTTGTGAGCTTTGTTAATGGACGCGTTCATATTCGGCCCCTTTGCTATATTTCGATAATAAAATCTGATTGAACGCACAGGCATCATTTCTCAGTCACTCATATCCCGAGATCAAGTTTGTCCTCAATAAGTAATCAGCACATTATCTATAAACCCCGGTGGTGTGGGAACCCTCAGTCTCACTCTTTGACACCTGACACTAAGATTATAAACTCCGCTGTTGTCTCTCACCAATAGGGATCAGTCTATAATCAGCGATGCAGTATCATTAGGAACATTGAGCTGAAATGGTTACAGAATGCTGTGAAAGAGGCTTTCTGTCCGCTGGTTATAGAATGTTTCAAAAAGGATAGAGAGTGAACTCGAATCGATGGCGGAATGTGAAAGCCAATCTGGAAATTGTTACCACATGTAGAATAATACAATATAAAAAAGATTTTAAAATATTTGCGGTAAAACCAAGTTACCTAAAAATGTGATGATCTATATTGAAGCCGCTCTGTGTTTTACAAATATATTGGCGGGATTTTCACATTTGAAAACTCGTTTGCAGTCTTACAATTTCGCGCCGTTATTTTCCGCCCTCATCTCCTTGGCGTTTCTGGATTGGTGAATTCAGCCGCTCTCTGATTGGTCACATGAAGAGTACAATGACACCCAATGCAGAGTGACAAATCACCAGTGCCCCCGCCACCATTCCTCTCGAAGGTATAAATGAGACTATTGTGGGCGGTTCTCAACATTCTTCCTGAAAGTATTTGTCAGATTGTGGAAATGTCTGGAAGAGGGAAGACCGGTGGTAAAGCTCGGTCCAAGGCCAAGTCTCGCTCGTCCCGGGCTGGACTGCAGTTCCCTGTGGGCCGTGTTCCCCAAGAAAACCACCGCTCGGAGCACCAAGAGCAAGTGAAGCGGCCTGACTTAAATCTGCGAACCCAAAGGCTCTTTTCAGAGCCACCCACTTTGTCTGTTAAAAGGCTGCTTGCTGTCTGAGAAGGCAATTTTTTAATGCTAGCGCTGCTTTGTATTGGCCTACAACGAGGGCACTTGCCCCATCGTGTATGTCCCGGCCGAAAAACGGCCCACCTATTCTCATCCCACCTTCCAGCATTCAGACCGTCGCCCTGCAGATTACAGCACTTAAGATGCATATCCAGATTCCTTTTGAATGAGTTGGGGGTCTCTGCCTCAACTACCCTTCCAGGCAGTGAGTTCCAGACCACCATCACCCTCTGGGTGAAAATAAAATTCTCGTTTTCCCTCTAATTTTTCTACCTATCACTTTAAACATATGCCGCACAGTCACTGAACTCTCTGCTAAGACTTTTCACCTCCACTCTCTCCAGGCTCGCCAAAATTTTGCACATTTCAATCAGATCTCCCCTCAGCCTTCTCAGTACTGGATTCGGGCATTTAGCTGCTCGCCTCTGGCGATATTTGTCAGGGATTTTAGCAAATCTACCGTTTATGCAAACGAAAGCTTTTACACAATGATCGGCTCTCTAATAAAATGATCTGCTCTAAACCACATTTCTCTGACAACAGGAGATCGCAGATCGTTGTTTTGCCGATTTGGTGGCTGTTAAAAGAGATGTTTAGTTTAGTTTAGTTTAGAGATACAGCACTGAAACAGGCCCTTCGGCCCACCGAGTCTGTGCCGACCATCAACCACCCATTTATACTAATCCTGCACTAATTACATATTCCAACTACATCCCCACCTGTCCCTATATTTCCCTACCACCTACCTATACTAGGGGCAATTGCTAATGGCCAATTTACCTATCAACCTGCAAGTCTTTGGCATGTGGGAGGAAACCGGAGCACCCGGAGGAAACCCACGCAGACACAGGGAGAACTTGCAAACTCCACACAGGCAGCACCCAGAATTGAACCCGGGTCGCTGGAGCTGTGAGGCTGCAGTGCTAACCACTGCACCACTGTGCCGCCCCATGTTGTGTTATTTGATGCCAATCTCAGATCAGGGCAGGGTGAGTTTAGGCGCGCTCCCCGCGGATACGGCGGGCCAGCTGGATGTCTTTGGGCTTGATGGTGACTCGCTTGGCATGGATGGCGCACAGGTTGGTGTCCTCAAAGGGCTCCACCAGGTAAGCCTCGCTGGCCTCCTGCAGGGCCATGACGGCCGAGCTCTGGAGGCGCAGGTCTGTCTTGAAGTCCTGCGCGATCTCCCGCACCAGGCGCTGGAAGGGCAGTTTGCGGATGAGCAGCTCGGTGGATTTCTGGAAGCGGCGGATCTCCCCCAGAGCCACAGTGCTGGGTCTGTAACGGTGAGGCTTCTTCACTCCGACCGTAGCTGGAGCGCTCTTGCGGGCCGCTTTGGTCGCCAGCTGCTTGCGGGGAGCTTCCCCTCCGGTCGATTTGCGCGCTGTCTACTTGGTTCTGGCTATTTTGGTAGAAGATGTGGAACAAAGACACTGCAAATGTTGAGGCTGCTCAGGGACTGTCTATTTCAGACACTGGAGGGACCGCCCTTGTGTTGTGATTGGATGCAGCCCCGTCCATCAGTCAAGTTTGAAATCAGCTCCGGGAAGTCAAAGGGCGGCGGGAAATGCTGTGCACTGATTGGTTGAACTGTAACTGAAACTGAAATTTTATCAATTTCAAAAAGGCCGCCAATTTCAGATGAGCAAACAAGGCAAAGATTAAAAAGCACCTAATTTGGCGGGAACAATTATAAAATCTCACTCCTTGTACGTTTATTTCTTTCCTCCGAGATCCCCCTCTGTGTTTTACAACACAGTTTGAATAGTTTTCTCTGGCGGGAATAAAGCGCCAGTCATTACTTACTATAATGGCAGTAAATTCCGCTTCGTGCCGGCAGTTCAGACCCTCAGGAATAAATTATCAAAAGCAAACGTTTAATTCATGACGCGTTCGATAAATAATGAAGAGAAAAAGACAGTGAAATTTATGTGACATGTAAATTTACTGAGAGAAGGTAATGATGTATAAAAGCCGTTCTTGATAAAGATAAACAATATTCAGATAACTTGATCTTATTAATTCAAGTTTCCATGTCACTGCTCTCTCTGTGAGTCTTTGGGTGGCTCTTAGAAGAGCCTTTGTGTTTGGTACAAAGGGTGGATTTGTTTAGCCGCCGAATCCATAGAGATTGCGGCCCTGGCGTTTCAGAGCGTACACGACATCCATGGCGGTGACCGTCTTGCGCTTTGCGTGCTCAGTGTTCGTGACCGCATCTCTGATCACATTCTCCAGGAAAAGCTTCAGCACCCCGCGGTTCTCCTCATAGATCAAACCCGAGATGAGCTTCACTCCACCACGGCGAGCCAGGCGGCGGATTGCTGGCTTGGTGATACCCTGGATGTTATCACGAAGCACTTTGCGGTGCCGCTTTGCTCCGCCTTTGCCCAATCCTTTGCCTCCTTTACCTCTTCCAGACATGACACTTCTTCACTCAACTCGTTGCTGAATGAGAAACGAGCTGTTTCTGCTGCCTTTTTTATGCAGCTCGCCCGGACCTGACTGAAAAACGGGCAGAGAGTGAGAGGCAGGGCAGGGAGGAAATTGAGTGACAGACAGAGCTGTGAAATGTCTTTCATCCTCCAGCTCCGCCTCCCACTTGCTTCAACCGCCAATTCAAAAACAAAACTCTCAACAATAGAGCTCAGCACAAAACTTCCAGACTCGGCCTTTATAGTCAAAGATAACAGAAACCCGGAGCTGTCAAATAAGGATCTATAACAATTAAAAGTTGATCATCTACCCGCCTAAGCACAGTGCTTCCGATCACAAGTCAACCCGTTTCCACACACCTCCCCTCCCAGACGGATTGAGTATTTTGCTAACACCTTACCCCAGCTGAATTAGAGAAACTCATGTATTGGGGTTTGAGTTGTGACGCGGGAATTCTCGCCAGTATTCCTGTGTTAGACCCTCTCACTCTGAATTAGTGAAAGGAGCATGAACTGTGACTGTACCGAACATATCCCCAGTTGCAGTGAGGACGGGACATCCCTCTGTTTAGTTGCAGAGAGTGGGGGAAGGGCTGAGTGCAATGTATGTCAGCGAGTCACCAGGGATCCTGTATTTACTTCCCATCATTTCTATGTGAAATGTGCACACGGCGGCGTGACAGGGATCATTTGATAGGGGGATCAGCTCTTTCCTGAGAAATGTGGGTGGCTCTGAAAAGAGCATTTGGGTTCAGATGTCTGCAAGTTTCCCGTGCAGTTTCACTTCTTCCCAGGGGCTGCTTTCTGAGCCTTTGCTGCTTTCGGCTTGGTCTTGCCCCTTGATGATTGAACTTTCTTGAGCACCTTTCCGCACTCTTGGGTTTTTTGGCCTTCTTCACAGGAGACTTTTTCGGAAGCGCTGCTTACTTCGCTGGGGATTTCTTTGGCGTTGCCGCCTTCTTGCTGGTCACTTTCTTGCCTGCTGCTTTCTTCGCTGCCGATTTCTTGGCTGCTAGTTCCTTGACTGGTAATTTCTTGGCTGCTGATTTCTTTGCTGTCACTCTCTTGCCAGCTGTTTTCTTCACGAAAGTTTTTTTGCCTGCTCCTGACTTGACTTTCTTTCCCACATTTCCCTTGGTTCCCTGCTTCGGGATTCTGAAGGAGCCGGAGGCGCCCGTTCCATTGCACTGCACCAGGGAGCCTTTATTCACATTCCTCCTGATACTTTGCTTGATTTGGGTCCTGTACTTCCCCACATCCACACCGCTCCGACCCAGACCCTTCTTTATGGCGGGCAGTGAGGTCCCCTTGCGATCGGAGCAATCCGCCACAATCTTGAGGATCTTCTCGCTCAACGTGGGACCGGCTGACTTGTTCCAGGGAGCCGCTTTCTTCTTCTTAGGAGTCTTGACTTCAGCGGCGGCGGCTGGAGGAGCCGTTTCGGCGCCTGCTGTATCGGT
The DNA here is from genome assembly GCF_036365525.1 of Heterodontus francisci. Classification (NCBI taxonomy): domain Eukaryota; kingdom Metazoa; phylum Chordata; class Chondrichthyes; order Heterodontiformes; family Heterodontidae; genus Heterodontus; species Heterodontus francisci. Next base: position 440,959 of record NW_027141398.1, on the reverse strand, counting down.
CATGTCCGGGACTCTGCACAGATTCTCTCTGTCAGTCAGAACTGGGTCAGAAATGAAGCCGGTGGGGGCAGCACAGAGCAACTTAAAGGCAGTGAGCGGACGGGGGCGGTGACAACCTGCTGTTTCTCTCTGGTCCTAAACTCTCCAATTCCACTGAAATTCGGGTACTGCAAAATCCCAGACTAGATAATTCCTGTCTCTAACATCAGAATGCTTGCTGTCGAAAAGTTTGTACTTGAAGTAAAGACTCCATTTTTGACTGAAACCCGTTTTATTGCTGCACTGATGGCGCTCTCTCCCCCGATCGCTGACATGTTCTCCACTTTTGGACTGAAATCTTGAAATCAACAAAGAAACTACACTGAATTCCCACTTTGGGGATGAGAAGGGGAGCAATGTGCTTCTTTGACTGGAAAATCTTTTTATTTTACACAGGAGGGACTCGGACTCGGACCCACAAACACAGTGACATTAGACTAACCCGTCAGCACCTTTAATACACTCTCTCCTACACAATATTCACATCTACACATTTTCATGTCGAACTGTTCGCTAAATGTAGAGTTCCCAGGACAGGTTTTGATCTCTCTGCTGAGGTCAATAGACCCTTCAGCTCTACTCTATCCAGGCCGTTCAACATTTTATACATTTCAATCAGATCTCCCGTCAGCCTTCTCTGTTCCAAGGAGAACAACCACAGTCTTTCCAATCTTTCCTCCTAGCTGCATTATTCAGTCCCAGCAACATCCTCGTAAATCTCCTCTGTACCCTCTCTGGTGCAGTTACATCCTTTCTGTAATGAGGTGACCAGAACTGCACACAGGACTCAAGTTGTGGCCTAACCAATGATGATAAAGTTCCAGCATAACCTTCCTCCTCATATATTCTATACCTCGGCTAATAAAGGCATGGATTCCATATGTCTTCTTAACCATATTACCGCACTGCCCTGTCACCTTCAGGGATATGTGGACATTTACTCCAAGGTCCCTCACCTCCTCTGCACCTCTCAGTATTTTCTCATTAATCGTGTATTCCTTTGCATTGTTTGACCTCCCCAAGTGCATCACGTCACACTTCTTCGGGTTGAATTCTATGCACCACTTTTCTGCCCTTCTGACCTGACCATAAACATCTTCCTCTAGTCCACAGCAATCCTCCTCTCTATCTACCACACGGCCAATATTGGTGTCGTTTGTAAACTTCTTGATCGTGTCCCTCAACATTTATGTCCAACTTGTTCATATAGATCATCAACAAAACAGGGGACCCATTACTGAGCCCTGGGGAAAACCACTGGAAGCAGCCCTCCAGTCTCAAAAGCCGCCGTCAACAATTACTCTGCGTTTCCTTCCACTGAGGCAATTTTGCATCCAACTTGCTGCATTTCCCTGGATCCCATTAAATTTTATTTTATAAACAGTCTGCATTTTGGGGGCCTGTCAAAAGCTAAAATTCATGTCGAATCCATCAACTGCACTACCCTGATCTGTCATCCTTTTAAAAATTCAATTCAGTTGGCACGTGCCTTTCTAAGTGACAGTTTATCTTGTCTCAGAATATATTTCAATAATTTACCCACTGCTGAGGTTAGACTGACTGGCCTGTAATTATTGAGTTTTAGGCTGAACTGTAAGATTCGTTTTATCTCGAAAGATCCGCTTGGGGAAACAGACGTTACAATCTGATTAAATTGATCTGTGACTGTAACTATCAGATATTAACTCCTGCCCCATTCCGGCAAACACATCGACTCTCTCGGAGGATCACTTTGAGAATTCGAGCTAATGAACAGCAAACATAGTGCAGAGAATGATCTCAAGTTGAGCTTGGTAAAGGGTTCATCTCCCAGCTGGAAACCTTCTCTAATCTTGCCCACAGTCCCGGTTCCATTGCTCAAAATCAGATAAAACTGAACTGGAGAAAGTTCCGATTGATTATTGTTGTTCAAACTGTTGCCGAATGAAGCACATGCGCGGTACAGCCCCGCCTCCACCGGTGATTGTGAATGAGCGAACGAGCGCATGCGCGCTCCCCTACTCCAGCAAATCTGTTGAACACCATTTACTCAGTGAGCGGTAAGAGTTTGTTTTTAACAGAGGGAATGGAGATATTGCAGCCTAGGGGTAAGGCAGTAAACAGCAATCTGCTTCCAGCAGCACATTGCTTTGGGATCCTGTCCGCAGTCTGGACCAGAGATCTCCATTGACTCCGGGGCAAGTTCAGGGAGAGTCGCGGGCTGTTTGTGAGAGGCACTGTGGAGGATGAACTGATCCCGGAACATGGAGTGAGCGGCGGAATGGAGAGGCCTTTCTCGGCCTGTGTGTGCACTAGGTAAGTGAGACCGAACGTGAATCAGCTGCTGTTGAAAATCTTTTCTGTTTCTCGCCTCAGTTCTGTAATACATGTTCGTGGTTTAACTCCTGTTTCACGCTGTTTACTGTGAGTGTACCTTTCAAGTGTTCACCTGCCTCGGCTCAACTATCACCAGTAACCTGTCTGTAGATGCAGAAATCAACAAGCGCATGGGTAAGGCTTCCACTGCTATGTCCAGACTGGCCAAACCTGATCTGCACAAACATCACTCAGGTAATCGCAATCTTGGAAGAGTGCAGATGTTGGCTTGTTTCTGGATGTCACTAAATTGTTGTAAATCGGTTAAAACACCTGATCAGCAGATGCTGAGATCTGCAGTGAAATCAGACACTGACATTCTTTGTATTTCTGGTGAGTATTTGTGGTTAGTAATAATGATTATTAATTGAAATGTTACATTAATCTCTTTTCTAGCTTCCACCTCAACTGATCTTCAGTTACAAGATATATTATTCTTCCTTTCTGTCGGCAAATACTTCCAGGGAACAAAATGAATGTGATGATTCCCAGGCACAAGGAAATGTGCAGTCAGCTCCTTGCAACACAGAGTAGGTTTGTTATCACTCCCAGAGGCCATCAGTTAATTCCAGAGTCACATGGAGCAGAAATAGTCAAACTCTCACTGATCCCAAGTTCAGAGACACATTTTCAATCCAGCAATCAAACAAAGCAGAAGAGACAGACATTGTTTGGAATCCATTCCAATTCTGTACTGCTGAAAGTTAGGTGCCTCAATCTCAATTCAAAAGCACACCCACGATCAAATTGAAAGACACCATATCAATCTCACAAGAGGGACACATCCTGGAGACAGTAAGATAGAGAGTGAATCTCACCCTCACATACCTGAAACTGTGTGCAGTTCTGGTCACCTAATTACAGAAAGGATGTAACTGGACTGGAGTGTGTTCAGAGGAGATTTATTTGGATGTTGCCAGGGCTGGAAAAATGCAGCTGTGTGGAAAGATTGGATAGGCTGCGGTTTTTCTCTTTGGAACAATGAAGGCTGAGGGGAGATCTGATTGAAATCTATAGAATTTTGAGGGACCTGGACAGTTTGGAGGTGAAGGGTCTATTCACATTAACAGAGAGGTCAGTGACGAAGGCCAGAGATTTAAAGTGATTGGTAGAAAAATTAGAGGGGAGATGAGGGAAAGAAAATCACCCAGAGGGTGTTGGGGGTCTGGAACTCACTGCCTGAAAGGATAGTTGAGGCAGGAACCCTCAACTAATTCAGAAGTACTCTGGCTAGGCACCTCAAATGCCGTCAACTGCAGGGATCCGGACCAAATCCTGGAAGGTGGGATTAGAACAAGTGGCCTCTTTCCGTGCCTTAAACTTTCTATGATTCTATGGAATTGATGATTAAAAGAAAATAAACACATTCCTATACTGTAAACAGACAGACACAGAGTGAAATTCACAATTACAAATTATTAAAGAGTTAAAGTAAAGATTAAAACCTCCAGCCACAGAAGGGAGACTGACAGCTACAGTGAAGAAAATAAAACCACTCACATGCAAGAGACTGCAGATAGAAAATAACACCAGAGTCCCCTAACAGAGACAGACAGTTACCACGTAAAACACATGGACACATACCAGAGACTGAGAGGGACAAAGGAAAATCAATTCTCCAATAAGAGAAATTGAATGAGAGGAATAACACACATACTTGTGTAGTAGACATTGATAGCTGCAGAACAAAAGAAAATGTGCACACACACCTATCAGGAACTGTAAGCTGCAGATTAAAACACACAGACCAAAAATAGAAAGGTTCAGAGAAAAGCCCCATATCACACACTCGAGTTTGAAAGATACAGAATAAATCCACACTGTTACATATTAACTTTACAGGTGCAGCTTAACAGTGACACTCACATACCAGAAACCAACTGGTGCAAAGGAAAACTCACTCAAGTAACAGAAACTGACAGGTAAAAATCAAAAACCATAATTATATACAGAAAATGGCAGGTATAGAATAAAACAACAATCACATATTGGAAGTTGGCAGGTGGGGGGGCGGGGGGGGACACCTGCATGTTCCATAAACTGACAGGTACAGAGTAAAATAAACATTCATATACTATCAATGGACAGGTGCAGATTTAACCCCTCATTCAATTAACAGAAGCTGAAAGGTGCTCACTCAAATTCCAAAATTGAAAGATACAGAATAAACCCACATTCACACACCAGATACTGACAGGAACAGAACCCACATGCCACTCACAGAAACAGATAGGGACAGAACAAAGGCCACAATCACATACCAGAAACTGACAGGGAAAGATAAAAACCTTCACACATTTCAGAAAGTAACAGGTGCAGGATAACTGCCTCCCTCACATATGAGAAACTGACAGATATAGATTGACACCCAGACTCGCATACTAGAAAATAACAGCTAAAGATTAAAATCTACATTTACATATCAGAAAATAGCAACTGCAGTATAAAAGCCACACTCAACTAGCAGAGACTGACAGACACAGAGTGAAATCCACAGTGAATTCCAAGAAATTTACTGTTAGAGAGTGAAAATCTCTCATCCATAACTGACAGACACAAAGAAAACCCAACACTTGCACTTCACACTCTGACAGATGCAGAATAAAACACACACATAATTAAGAAGATTTATAAACCAGATACTGACAGATACAGACTAAAACTCAATGTCACTTAACATAAACTGACAGATGCAGAATAAATTCAGCAGTCACAGACCAGAGAATGAAATGTACAAAGTAAACCTCACAGACACATGTCAGAAATTGCCATGTACAGATTAAAAATCATACTCACATTCTAGAGAATGTAGAGATGTGGTGTACAATCCAGACTCAAAAGCCAGACTAAAAATCGTACTTGTATACCAGACCGTGACATAGACAGGTTAAAAACCATAAGTGCACATTAGAAATTTAAATGCACAGGTTAAAACTTAAATTTACAAACCAGACAATCAAAGATAAAGAGTGAACACCACTCATATACAAGAAAGTGTTCGATTAACAGTCAAACCCACATTCACATGCAGGAAAGTGAGGGGCACAAGTTCAAGAAACACAAACAAACATCAGAAACTGAAAGATACAGAATAAGATGTTTCTCACATAAAACAAAGTGACAGATACAGACAAACCCACACTCAAAATCAGAAACTGACAGAGATAAACTGTAGACTAGGGATTGAGAGAGAAAGAGTGAAACTTACACCCGTGTCCAAGAAACTGAATAATACAGCAAAAGAAGTGAAAAAAAACACTCACCCACGATAAAAGAATAAAACTGCACTAACACACCAGAAACTGACAGGCATGAAGCAAACCCCCGTGCCACCCCCCACCCCCTGCCCCCGCACCCAATACAGAAAAACACAACAGAAACTGACAGCCATGAAATAAAAGCTACACACACATACCAGAAAGTGACAAGTACAGTTCCATACTGAAAAATACAAGGAAACAAGATAAAAACCAACACTCACGATTCTGAGTTAGACTGAGGTAGAGTAAAATCTTGATGCAAATACCAGAGACTGACTGGTACAGATATAAAACTCAATCAATAAGAGAGTGCGAGGTGCAGACTAAACCCCACAAATGGGGATCAGAATGAAACTGGTACAAAGTAAAATTCAAACCAACTTTTCAGAAACAGACAGGTAACAAGAAGAAAGAAAGACACAACCTCAAAGACCAGAGTATGAGGGTTACAGAGTAAAACCCATGCTCGTTAATCAGGAATTGCCATGTACAGAATTAAAAACCTCTCATTCACACTAGAAACTTACAGGTACAAAGGAAATCCCACACTCACACTTCAGAGACTGACAAATATTCAGAAAAAATACCGTTTTAACAGAGATTGACAGGAACAGAATTAAGCACACCATCAAGATAAACAAATGGCAGATTCAGCATAAATCACAAATTCCCATTGCAGAGATTGACATGCACAGAGTAAAATGAACACCTATTCCGCAGAAATTAACAATCACCCTTTAAAAGTACAGTCACAGAATAGAAACTGTCCGTTCAAGGTCGAAGCAGATTCACAGAACAAATTGAAATATACAGTGTGAACCTCCTACTCAAACACCAGAAGCTAATAGGTACACAGTAAAAAGTAAAACTGATAATGACATACCAGACACAGACAGACAGAAAAAAGCCAATATCACGTAGCAGAATCTGACAAATACAGAATAAAATGTATAGTAGCAGATCAGATATTGACAGGAAAAGCACTACCATAAAGCAACAAGTACAGAATAATGGCCATACTGACAAGTGTGATATTGATAGGTACAGGGAAAACGTTACACTCACCAGAGACATGCAGAAACAGAATAAAACCCACATACAGATAAAGTAACTCAGAGGTACACAGTAAAATCCACATTCACATGCCAGAAACAGACAGGGAAAGTAAAACATATCCTCACAAATCATGCACAGACAAGTACAGAGTAATAGCGGCATTCACATTACAGAGACTGACAGATGCAGGGTAAAATCCACAATCAATTACCACAAACAAAAAGGTACAGAATAAAGCAGATATTTCCTTTGCAGTCAATGACAACATGCTGGGTAAAATCCACATTCCCATATCAGAAATGAAAGGGTGAAGAGTGATCCCACATTCACTCGCCAGAATAAAGAAGGTACAGTGTAAATGAAAGCAGAAAATGCTGGAAATACTCTGCAAGTCTGGCAGCACCTATGGAGAGAGGGAGACAGTTAAAATTTCAGAACAATGATGAACGGCCATTGACCTGAAAGGTTAACTCTGTTTCTGTCTCCACAGATGTTGGCAGGCCTGCTGAGTGTTTTACAGCATTTTCTGTTTTTTAATTTCCAGCATTCACAGTATTTTGCTTAGTATTATGTTCAATGTAAAGAGCTTTCATCTATTCCAGAAATTTACAAGTACAAAACAATGCTCATTCTCACATAACAGATAGTGAGACATTCAAAACAAAACCACTGTTCACTTCAGCAGAAACTGACAGGTACATTACAAAACCAACACTTACATACCAGAAGCTGATAGATGCATAATAAAACCCACACTCACATCAGAAGTTGGCAGGTACAGTGGAAACCCCATATGTGTTTATCAGATACAGAGAAAAACCCACAGTCACATTCCACATTCTGGGATAAAGAATAAATCCCTCACTCTCATACTATACAAAGAGGGACAGGTAGTTGGACAGATCGAGATGTGTAAGAGTTTCTTCATTGTTTTTTAAATATAAACAAACAGATCATGTCTTTCAGACTGACAGATGGAGGATGACTTCCACACTCATACTGTACCAGTGATGAACAGACACAGAACGAATGCTATTCATATGCACACCTTTATGATTATTTGTAGTGTATGTTTATGGGATGTGAGCATCTCCAGGAAGGCCAGTAATAGTTGTCCATCCCTCATTGCCATTTAGAAGATAGTGTCTTGTGGCCTTCTTGCTCCCTCCAGTCTTTGTAGTGTAGGTACACCCAAAGTGGTGTTCGGTAGGGAGTTGCAGAATTTGGACTGAATGATGATGCAGGAATGGTGTTATTTTTCCAAGCCAGGATGACATATGAACTGGTGATGAAATTGCAGGTGGTCATGTTCTCATACGTTTCCTGCCCATGTTGTACTTTGCAGCAGATGTCGTGGGTTTGGCAGGTGCTGTTTCATGGTGCTTCCTCTGGTTGATGCAGTACGTCTTGTAGATGGTACACACTGTGCACTGGTGGTGGAGGGAGTAAATGGTTAAGCTGGTGAATGGTAAGCCAATCAAGCCTACTGCTTTGTCCTGGATGGTATAGGGTTTCTTGAGTATTGTTAGAGTTGCATACATCCAGGCAAGTGGGGAGTAATCCATCAGACTTCTGACTTGTGGCTTGTCAGTGGTGGAAAGTCTTTAAGGAGTTTGGACGTGAGTTACTAACCACAGAGTTTCCGGCTTCTGAGCAGCTCTGGAAGCCATAGTGGTAATATGGCAGGAAAAGTGTAAATCCTGCAGTCATTTCCCATAAAGTAACATGCACAGAATAATGGGCAGATGAAACAAGATAATGACAGGCCGAGGACACAAGCCACAATCACTAATCATAGGCTTGTGGACACAGAATAAAACCCACAATCACATACCAGTAACTGAGAGATGCATCGTAAAAGCCACATTCATATGTCAGGAACAGAAAGGGAAAGTAAAAACACTTGCTGACAAATCTGACGCAGACAGACACAGAGTAATAGCAACATTCACATTCCAGATACTGACAGATATAGAGCAAAAGCTCCGATCAATTACAAGAAACAAACAGGTACAGAATAAAATACATACTTGCTTTGTAGTAACTGACAGATACAGAATAAAATCCACATTCACATATCAGAAACTGACAGGTGAAGATTAAAAGACACAGTCACATGTCACAAACTGACAGATACAGGGTGATCTCACATTCACTTGTCAGAATATAAAAGGTAAAGAATAAAAATCTTTCTTCCAGACCGGAAACTGAGAGGCACAGAATAAAGGAGCGCCTTTCATTGCAGTAACTGACCAGAACAGAGGAAAATCCATATTCACATGTCAGAAACTGACAGGAACAGAAAGAACACACACTCACATACCAGAAATTGGCACACAGAATAAAATTCACACGCGAATTTCAGAAATTAACTTTACAGATGAAAATCCACGATCATACAGCAGAAAGTGAGATGTACAATTAAACCCAGCTTCTGACACGTGAGGCAAACACACACAGAGTAAAAACAATGCTCATGTCACATACCAGAAGCAGGCAGATGCAGATCACAACCCACACTCACATATCAGATACTGGCAGTTACCGTGTGAAATAACTCTTAATGATCACTGACAGGGATATGATACACTCCACATTCATTCATCAGAAACTTACAGATACAGATAATAAACAGTACTTACATAAAACAGATTGGCAGGAACAGGTTAAAACATGCCATCATATATAGATGTCTGATAGGTACAGAATATAGTCGAGGCCTCCAAACCAGAGACTGACATGTCGAGTGAAAACCAGACTCACCTGTCATCAATTAACATGTGCAGTGTGAAGCTACACAAACATATTACTGACTAACAAGTACAGAGGGAAAATCAAACAACCTTCCATAGCAGAAACTGACAGGTACAGATTAAACTCCAAATTCACATATCGGACACTAACAAAGAGAAAGGCCCAGACTTCCATAAGTTTAGTTTCAATAATTAATAAGTACATTATTTAGAAACCCCGGTTGTGTCGGAACCCTCAGTCTCACTCTTCAACACCTCACACTGAAAATCCACACTCCTCTTTTGTCTCCCACGAATCGGGACCAATTTATAATGCGAGATGCGTTTTTTCTAACATTGATCTGAAATGTATCCGGTTGCAGAATGTTGTGAATGAGACTTTTTGCCTGGCGGTTACAGACTGTTTTAAAACAGGACAGAGAATGAAGCCGAATAGATGTCGGATTGTAAAAGCGAATCTGGAACTTGTGAGAAAATGTGAAATAATACAATATGGGGGATATTTTTACATCCCTGTCGTAAGGCTATATGATCTATTAACGTGATCTGCAGTGAAGCCGCTCCTTGTTTTACAAATCTGTTAGCAGGCTTTTCAAATTTGAAAAAGAAGCTGTTTGGAGTCTGCCAATCCTGAGCGGTTATTTTCCGCCCTATTAACGTGATGCCTCCGGATTGGTGAACTAAGCAACTATCTGATTGGTAACATGAACAACACAATGAGAAGCTGCACAGAGTGACCAATCACCAGTGTACTCACTATCATTCATCCAGAAGGGATAAGTGGACGGATTTGATCATTCTTCCTGAACTGTTTTGTAATGTAGTTTTTACAGATTTTTATGATGAAAGATTTTTTTTTGGAGGGCGCGGGTGGGGTGTTAATGTTTGGAAGAGGGAAAACCGGTGGTAACCCTCAGTCCAAAGCCAAGTCTCACTCCTCTCAGTCTGGACTGCAGTTCCCGGTTGTTCGTGTTCACTGGCTCCCGAGAAATAGGGAACGATGCTGAGCGTGTGGGAGCCGGAGCTCCGGTCTATCTGGCTGCTGTGCTCGAGTATCTGACAGATGGAATCGTCGAACTAGCCGGCAACGCGGCCCGGGACAACAAGAAGACGCGCATCATCCCCAGACACCTCCAGCTGGCCCAAAGGCTCTTTTCAGAGCCACCCACTTTATCTGTGAAAGGGCTGGTTCCTGTCTGAGAGACGGCAATTTTATAATGCAAGCGCTGCTTTGTGTTGGTATGATTCGGGATTTAGCCGCTTGCCTCTGGAGATATTTGTCAGGCATTTTAACAATTCCAGCGTTTCTGCGCAAATAAAGCTTTTGTTTAGTCCTAAACTGCTCGCCCCTCCAATAAAATGATCTGTGCACATTGGTTTCGCTGCTCTGGACCACATTTCTCTGCTGCAGAGATCGCAGCTCTTTGTTTTGCCGATTTGGTGGCTCTTAAAAGAGCCGTTGTGTTATTTAATGCCAAACTCAGTTCGAGGCAGGGTGAGTTTAGGCGCGCTCCCCGCGGATACGGCGGGCCAGCTGGATGTATTTGGGCATGATGGTGACTCGCTTGGCGTGGATGCCGCACAGTTTGGTGTCCTCAAAGAGCCCCACCAGGTAAGCCTCGCTGGCCTTCTGCAGGGCCATGACGGCCGAGCTCTGGAAGCGCAGGTCTGTCTTTAAGTCCTGCGCGATCTCCCGCACCAGGCGCTGGAAGGGCAGTTTGCGGATGAGCAGCTCGGTGGATTTCTGGTAGCGGCGGATCTCCCGCAGAGCCACAGTGCCGGGTCTGTAACGGTGAGGCTTCTTCACTCCACCCATGGCTGGAGCGCTCTTGCGGGCCGCTTTGGTAGCCAGCTGCTTGCGGGGAGCTTTCCCTCCGGTCGATTTGCGCGCTGTCTGCTTTGTTCTGGCCATTGTGGTGGAAGATGTGGAACAAAGACACTGTAAATGTTGAGGCTGCTCAGGGACTGTCTATTTAAGACAGTTGAGGGACCGCCCTAGTGTTGTGATTGGATGCAGCCCCGTCCATCAGTCAAGTTTGAAACCAGCTCTGGGAAATAAAAGGGCGGCGGGAAATGCTGCGCCCCAATTGGTTGAACTGTAACTGAAATGTAATCGAACTCAAAAAGCCCGCCAATTTCAGATAGCAAAACAAGGCAAAAATTTTAAAAAAAAACTAATTTTGCGGGATGAATTATGAAATCTGACTCCTTGCAGCTTCATTTATTTCGTCCGAGATCCCACACTGTCTTCCATCTCGGTTTGACTCGGCCCTCACGAATACATTATCACTTGCAGCCATTTCATTCATGACGCGCTGAATCAACATGGAAAAGAAACATACAGTAAAACAACGCGACAGAGTTGGGTATCCTGGTACATGAATCACAAAATGTTAGTATGCACGGACAACATGAGTTTAGGAAGAGAAATGGAATGATGTCAGTTATTGCAAGGGGAATGGACTATTAAAGTAAGGAAGATTTGCTACAGTTGTCCAGGTTATTGGTGAGACTGTATCTGTAATACTGTGTACAGTTTTTGTCTCCTTACTGATGAAAGCACAGAAATTGCATTTGAAGCAGTTCAGAGAAGGTTCACCCGACTGATCGCTGGGATGAAGGGGTTATCTTCTGGGAAATGGTTGGACCGGTTGGCCTGTACCCATTGGAGTAAAGGAGAATGAGAAGTGATCTCATTGAAATCCATAAGATCTTGAGAGCACTTGGCAGGGTGGATACTGAGAGGATGTTTCCCCTTATGAGAGAGACTCGAACCAGGAATACAAGGATCCTTGCTAAAAGTGAAAGACACAGGAAGCATCTGTAAAGTGTGTAGATTAAACCAATTAGGATAATCGGAACAATTCGGAACCTAATATGGTAAAATAAAGGGTGATAGGGGATATCATCGATACACTCAGCAAGGGGTGAACAGAACATTGTTGGCACACTTAGAAGGAGAAGATAGACTATGGTCAACACAGCAAGAGAAGAAGAAGGAGAGACGTCCATGTCCCAGCAAGCTCAGAAGCAAGAACCAGTACTGAGTGTTACTGTATACTTATTGCTGTTGCTAAGGATTGACTTTGTGCATCTTAGTTAAGCCTAATAAACTCTCTGACTTGATCACGGAACTTGACTCTGTACCTTGTTGGTCCATCTTGGTCCGGAATCTCAAGGTGAGACGCGTTGGATATTCTCTGTCTCACCTCTGTTCAGGTAACATCTACCTGAAACTTACAGCTCTTTACTATTCACATACATTTCTTTGTATTTTGTCCTCCTCAAACTTCCAAATTATGGTCCTTTGAAAGCAATGTTGTTAATAAAGGTTGCTGTGTCAGCCGACTGCATACTTCTTCGCATTAAAAATACATCAGTTCACTACGACACTCTGTCTCCTATCCTTTAGCCAACTACCATCTCAGCATACCAGTATCAATTTTTAACATGAACTTCTATTTTCTGTGTAACTCTGTTATGTACTACTTGATCGAATGCCTTTTAAAAAGCAGATATCCAATATCGATCCAACTACCTTCAGCAAAGTCAACCCCAAGAATTCAATCAGGTTAGTCGCACATGATTTGTCCTAAGCAAATCGGTATTGCATGTCGCTTATTAACTCATCATTCTTCAAGTTGAAGTTCATTTGATCCTTGACACTTGTCTCCAATTGTTTTCGACCACTGATGGACTGTCGTCACCAGCTTTCTCCTTCCCATTTCCAGAACAGGACTGTAACATTTGCACTGTTTCAGGCAACTGGAACTACTTCAGTATCCAAACATTATCGTCAGGATTTCTGTTATCTCCCTCAGCAATCTGGGATGCTTTCTATCTGGACTCATTAACGTGAAGTGATCCCAATCTATTGAGAACCTCCTTTCTGTCTATTTTCATTCTATCCAATATCTCTGTATCCCTTCTCTACCGGGACATTAACTTCATCCTTGCTTTTGTGAACAGACATATAACGCACTCATTCATTTCCTTTTCCAACACAAGGAGATTTCCGTTCTTTATCCCTAAAAGCTCCGTAATTTCTTGCACTATCATTTTGCATTTTTGTATATTTATCAATAAATTTTTATTCTCTCTGCTGTTACTCATTAATATTTTCTTATAATCTCTTGCAAACATTTTTCTTTTTATCCCTGCACTCTCACTATTCTGCCTGGTTGGAATCATGGTGATGTCGAGGATATGGGATATTTGTATCAATCACTGCCATTATTATTTAAGTGTTTGGCGCTGCAAACAATCTTTGAGTCATATTGATCAAAAGCAAATTATTGGTAAGGTGTGTGAGGCTGAGACTGGAAGGTTGTCTGAATAAGGCAGGACAGAGGGTGCAGGGACGGCTCCTCATTTGGCTAAAACACTCTGTTAGAAGTGTAAGATTGAGTCCGAGTATTTCCAGGATGAAGGATAAACATCTGATAGTCTCTGTTTAATATCAACGGAGTGAAACTCTTGGTCACGGAAATGATACCTGAAAGGCCTTGTGCTGTCAATCTGCCGTGTGTATGTGGCGGGGAAGGATGGAGTGGAAGAGCCTCTGTATTTCTCCAGTACTGAATTACTCTGGGTTGGATGTTTAATCAGTTTCTAACTCTGCCTGTTGGGTGAGTAGGCGACAGAAACGATACCAGTTCCCATCCCTGTGTGACTGTCACTCCTTCTGTTGTGTGTGTGCAAGATTAAACCCTGAGTCCCTCTATCCAGCTCTGGCTGCTATATCTGGAAAGATGCTGAGTCTTTCAGTAGTTGATCTGCTCAAACCGAGTTCAAGGCCTGAGTGGTGAACAGAATTTCACATTAATTGTGTGAATAATACGATGATTGAACAGCAGGTTATGATCGACTGGACCAAAGGCTGGAAAAATTCCTGTCCATAAATCTTTCAACAGGGAGTTCGATGATCTGCTGGTTCCGAGTGTTTCAGGGAAACAGGAGTAGAAATCGGCAGCTGAGCCCTGAAAATTCACAGCAAAGACTGTGTACATGAGGACATTTAACAACCGGGAGCTGAAACTCTGGGACGGGCTCTATTGTCACTGTGTTTGTGTGTCCGGTATAATCGCGGCAGCTCCGTGTCTCTCTTGTTTAGAATGAAACAATGAAGATCGCCATTCGGTATTACTCACATTGACCGCGGGTTTCATTCCAGTTAGACAAACCTTTGCTGGCTGAAATGAATTCTACAAGGTCCCAGCAAACACACCGACTTCCTCCTTCCTCCCATGTTTCTGTCGGATTGTTTTGAGAGGAGGGTCTCAAGAATAACAAACACCCTGCAGGGAGAGACGGCAATTTGAACATCTAAATAGGATCAACTCCCGGCTTTCTAGGTTATAAATTCACTCCACCCCACCCCACTCTCCCTCCACCAATCCCCACCCTTCCTCCACCCTAACCCCATGTTCAGTTTCATTGTTCACACATTGATGAGGGTGAAATGGGGAAAGTTCCCATTTATTTTCGTTGCAGAGAGCTGCGCACGCGCGGTATAGCCCCGCCCACTGGAGACGTCATCATGAGGAGAAGAGCGCATGCTCCCCCAACACTGGTTCTGAGCGTCATTCAGT
Source organism: Heterodontus francisci (assembly GCF_036365525.1). NCBI lineage: Eukaryota > Metazoa > Chordata > Chondrichthyes > Heterodontiformes > Heterodontidae > Heterodontus > Heterodontus francisci. The sequence goes on along the minus strand of NW_027141398.1, from coordinate 425,905 downwards.
GAGTGAGCGGAAGATTGTTTAAATCAGCTGCGAATGGAGACATCCGGGTCCCGGGGTAAGTGAACAAACAACATCTGCTTCCAGCAGCAACACCAGGTTTGGGAGCGAGTCTGCAGATGTGTTCAGAGATTAACATTGAATAGCGGGGAAGTTCAGCGGGAGTCGGGGACTGTGTGGAATGTACACCGGAGCCCTGGATCCCCGAGTCCAACCCGAGCGGGACCCGAGCACATGTGTCCGCCTCGGCTCGGGCCCAGCTTGCGGCTCCGGCTTTCGGGCTCGGGTCCAGTTCGGGTCGGGTCGGACACACTTGGTCAGTCTCTGCTGGTCAGTATTGAAATTTTAAAAAAACTGACCGGAGCTGGGAGTCCGGGTCGGAATTGAGTCTGCGCAGTGAGCCGGTGCCGGCACTGTCATCACGCATGCGCTGCACCTTTTTTTGGTTGGGTGTCAGGAAGGGTTGAGTCGGGTCCGCTGTTGTTCGGTCGGGTTCTTGGTGTGTGTGTCGACAGGAGTCCTGACAGTGAACAGTTTAATTTTTTTTATATAAATACTGTATATTTTATAATCATTTTACGATAATTATTCATTCAGGACCTTCCTGTTCTCTGCATTTCAGCTGCTCACTGGATAAACTTGCCGCAAGTATTTCAACCTGTAAAGCAGTAGTTTACATAATGTATAGTGATATTTACTGAGCCTTCTGGCAATCGCTGTGTTTATATTAAGCAATACAGATACTGGTACAGTGTGGAAACAACTCCATGGGTTTCTATTTAACTCGTGACGAAACAATCACTGACATTGTGCTCCAATCATCATCTTTTTAACAATCTTTCAACCGGCTGAAACAGATTGTTTATCTGACAGTGCCACAAAAACTTACAAAGATGTCAAAAGATAGATGGACACTCTGAAAGCTTTGGAGGTTTGAGATTCATCCATGACATCAAATAATCTAGGCTAAGAATATTTTTCTTTAAAAAAAGTGATAGGTCACGTCATGTAAAATTGTATTAAATGTCAATGCTGGAAATTGATCAACATGCTTTGTCAATGGTAACATATATGTTTTGTTTTGATTTGTCGGCTATTCGAGGTGCTGGCTATTATGTGTTTGCTGATCAACCAGAAGTCTTCAATCAAACATTAATGTAGATCTGCAGTACTGCAGACCAATGATCAGACAGCACTGGGAATATGCAGTACTGTAGACTAATGATCAGACAGCACCGGGAATCTGCAGTACTGTAGACTAATGATCAGACAGCACCGGGAATCTGCAGTACTGTAGACTAATGATCAGACAGCACCGGGAATCTGCAGTACTGTAGACTAATGATCAGACAGCACCGGGAATCTGCAGTACTGTAGACTAATGATCAGACAGCACTGGGAATCTGCAGTACTGTCGACTAATGATCAGACAGCACCGGGAATCTGCAGTACTGTAGACTAATGATCAGACAGCACTGGGAATCTGCAGTACTGTCGACTAATGATCAGACAGCACCGGGAATCTGCAGTACTGTAGACTAATGATCAGACAGCACTGGGAATCTGCAGTACTGTAGACTAATGATCAGACAGCACTGGGAATCTGCAGCACTGTAAACTAATGATCAGGCAGCACCGGGAATCTGCAGTACTGTAGACTAATGATCAGACAGCACCGGGAATCTGCAGTACTGTAGACTAGTGATCAGACAGCACCGGGAATCTGCAGTACTGTAGACTAATGATCAGACAGCACCGGGAATCTGCAGTACTGTAGACTAATGATCAGACAGCACCGGGAATCTGCAGTACTGTAGACTAATGATCAGACAGCACCGGGAATCTGCAGTACTGTAGACTAGTGATCAGACAGCACCGGGATTCTGCAGTACTGTAGACTAATGATCAGACAGCACCAGGAATCTGCAGTACTGTAGACTAGTGATCAGACAGCACCGGGAATCTGCAGTACTGTAGACTAGTGATCAGACAGCACCGGGATTCTGCAGTACTGTAGACTAGTGATCAGACAGCACCGGGAATCTGCAGTACTGTAGACTAGTGATCAGACAGCACCGGGAATCTGCAGTACTGTAGACTAGTGATCAGACAGCACCGGGATTCTGCAGTACTGTAGACTAGTGATCAGACAGCACCGGGAATCTGCAGTACTGTAGACTAGTGATCAGACAGCACCGGGATTCTGCAGTACTGTAGACTAGTGATCAGACAGCACCAGGAATCTGCAGTACTGTAGACTAGTGATCAGACAGCACCGGGAATCTGCAGTACTGTAGACTAGTGATCAGACAGCACCGGGATTCTGCAGTACTGTAGACTAGTGATCAGACAGCACCGGGATTCTGCAGTACTGTAGACTAATGATCAGACAGCACCGGGAATCTGCAGTACTGTAGACTAGTGATCAGACAGCACCAGGAATCTGCAGTACTGTAGACTAGTGATCAGACAGCACCGGGAATCTGCAGTACTGTAGACTAGTGATCAGACAGCACCGGGAATCTGCAGTACTGTAGACTAATGATCAGACAGCACCGGGATTCTGCAGTACTGTAGACTAATGATCAGACAGCACCGGGATTCTGCAGTACTGTAGACTAATGATCAGACAGCACCTCTTTACCCTCTCTCGTGCAGTTACATCATTTCTGTAATGAGGTGACCAGAACTGCACACAGTTTCAGGAATGTGAGTGTACGGTTCAATCTCTATCTTTCTGTATCCAGGATGTGTCCCTCTTGTGAGATTGATATAGTGTCTTTCAATCTGATCGTGGATGTGCTTTTGAATTGAGATTGATGTACCTAACTTGCAGCAGTACAGAATTGGAATGCATTGGACACAATGTCTGTCTCTTCTGCTTTGTTTGACTGCTGGATTGAAAATGTGTCTCTGAACTTGGGATCAGTGAGAGTTTGACTACTTCTGCTCCATGTGACTCTGGAATTAACTGATGGCCTCTAGGAGTGATAGCATACCAACTCTGTGTTGCAAGGAGCTGACTGCGCATTTCCTTGTACCTGGGAATCATCACATTCATTCTGTTCCCTTGAAGTATTTGCCTACAGAAAGGAAGAACAACATATCTTGGAACTGAAGATCAGTTGAGGTGGAAGCTAGAAAAGAGATTCATGTAACATTTCAATCCATAATCATTATTACTAACCGCAAATACTCACCAGAAATACAAAGAATGTCAGTGTCTGATTTCACTGCAGATCTCAGCATCTGCTGACCAGGTGTTTTGGCCGATTTACAACAATTTAGTGACATCCAGAAACAAGGCAACATCTGCACTGCTCCAAGATTGGGATAACCTGAGGGATGTTTGTACAGATCAGGTTTCTATTTCCATCTGACATTATAACATAAGAACCTAAGAAGTAGGAGCAGGAGTAGGCCATTCAGCCTCTCGAGTCTGATCCGCCATTCAATGAGATCATGGCTGATCTGATCCTGGATTCAGCTCCATTATCCTGCCTGCTCCCCGAACAAATTACTCCCATGGAGATCAAAAGTTTAACTCATCCTTGAATATATTTAACAACCCAGCCTCCAGTGCTCTCTGAGGTAGAGAATTCTAAAGATGACTGACGCTTTGAGAGAAGAAATTCCTCCTTACCACCGTCTAAAATGGGAGACTCCTTATTCTGAAACTGTGCAGCCTGGATCTTGATTCAACTATTCACTGTACACTCACAGTAAACAGCGTGAAACAGGAGTTAAACCACGAACATGCATCACAGAACTGAGGCGAGAAACAGCAAAGATTTTCAACAGCAGCTTATTCACGTTCTGTCTCACTTACCCAGTGCACAAACACAGGCCGAGAAAGGCCTCTCCATTCCGCCGCTCACTCCATGTTGCGGGATCAGTTCATCCTCCACATTGCCTCTCACAAACAGCCCGCGACTCCCCCTGAACTTGCTCCGGAGTCAATGGCCATCTCTGATCCAGACTGCGGACAGGGTCCCAAAGCAATGTGCTGCTGGAAGCAGATTGCTGTTGCTGCCTTACCCCGAGGCCGTAATATCTCCATTCCCTCTGTTAAAAACTAACTCTTTCCGCTCACTGAGTAAATGGCATTCAACGGATTTGCTGGCGGAGGGGAGCGCGCATTGCGCTCGTTCGCTCATTCACAATCACTGGTGGGGGCGGTGCTGTACCGCGCATGCGCCTCATTCGGCAATGGTTTGAAAAACAAAAAACAATCGGAACTTTCTCCAGTTCAGTTTTATCTGATTTTGAGCAATGGAACCGGGACTGTGGGCAAGATTAGAGAAGGTTTCCAGCTGGGAGATTACCCTTTTACCACGCTCAACTTGAGATCATTCTCTGCAATATGTTTGTTGTTCATTCGCTCGAATTCTCAAAGTGATCCTCCGAGGGAGTCGATGTGTTTGCAGGAATGGCGCAGGAGTCAATTTCTGACAGTTACAGTCACAGATCAATTTAATCAGATTGAAACTGTCTGTCACTGAGAGTCAGAGCGAAGGGTTTGAGCTGAAAGATTACAGAGAGTTCAACAGGGCAGAGAAAGTTACACTTGGGACATTGTATGCCTCACTCTCTGACACTTTCCCGGACTGTGAGATTAATAATGTGTCCTCCTCTGTCACCATATCAGTGAGAGATGAGATTGTAACGTCTGTTTCCCCAGGCGTATCTTTCAAGATAAAAACGAATCTTACATTTCAGTCGACAGCTCAATAATTACAGGCGACTCAGTCTAACCTCAGTAGTGGGAAAATTATTGAAATCTATTCTGAGAGTAAAGATAAACTGTCACTTAGAAAGGCACATACAAACTGAATTGAATTTTAAAAAGGATCATAGATGAGGGTAGTGCAGTTGATGGATTCTACATGAATTTTAGCTTTTGACAAGGTCCCAAAATATAGAATCTTTAAAAAATAAAATCTCTTGGGATCCAGGGAAATGCAGCAAGGTGGATGCAAAACTGGCTCAGTGGCAGGAATTGTTGAAGGCTGCTTTTGAGACTTGGAGGGCTGTTTCCAGTGGTTTTCCCCAGGGCTCAGTAATGGGTCCCCTGTTTTGTTGATGATCTATACAAACAATTTGGACATAAATGTTGAGGGACACGATCAAGACGTTTGCAGACGACACCAATATTGGCCGTGAAGTTGATAGCGAGGAGGATTGCTGTGGACCGGAGGAAGATGTTTGTGCTAGGGTCAGAAGGGCAGAAAAGTGGCAAATAGAATTCAATCCGGAGAAGTGTGACGTGATGCCCTTGGGGAGGTCAAACAATGTAAAGGAATACACGATTAATGGGAAAATACTGAGAGGAGCAGAGGAGGTGAGGGACCTTCTGGTAAATGTCCACGGATCCCTGAAGGTAACAGAGTAGGGCGGTAATATGGTTAAGAAGACATATGGAATCCTTTCCTTTATTGGCCGAGTTATAGAATATAAGAGGAGGAAGGGTATGCTGGAACTTTATCATCATTGGTTAGGCAAGAACTTGAGTTCTGTGTGCAGTTCTGGTCACGTCATTACAGAAAGGATGTAACTGCACTCGAGAGAGTACAGAGGAGATTTACGAGCATGTTGCCGGGACTGAAAAATGCAGCTCTGAGGAAAGATTGAATAGACTGTGGTTGTTCTCCTTGGAACAGAGAAGGCTGACGGGAGATCTGATTGAAATGTATAAAATGCTGAAGGGCCTGGATAGAGTGGAGCTGAAGGGTCTATTTACCTCAGCATTGAGATCAAAACCTGTCCTGGGAACTCTACATTTTTCGAACAGTTCGGCATGAGAATGTGTAGATGTGAATATTGTGTAAGAGAGAGTGTATTAAAGGGGCAGGCGGGTTAGTCTAATGTCACTGTGTTTGTGGGTCAGGACTCATCGCCGGATTTCCGAGTCCCCCTTGAGTCAAGTAACAAGATTTTCCAGTCAAAGAAGCACATTGCTCCCCTTCTCATTCCCAAAGTGGGAATTCAGTGTAGTTTCTTTGTTGATTTCAAGATTTCAGTCAAAATGTAGAGAACACGTCAGCTATCGGGGGAGAGAGCGCCATCAGTGCAGCAATAAAACGGTTTTCAGTCAAAAATGGAGTCTTTACTTCAAGTGCAAACCTTTCGACAGCAAGCATTCTGATGTCAGAGACAGGAAGGATCTAGTCTGGGACTCTGCAGTACCCGAATTTCAGTGGAATTGGAGAGTTTAGGGCCAGAGAGAAACACAGAGAGGCAGCAGGAGCCGGGAGCTGACAGCAGGTTGTCTCCGCCTCCGTCCGCTCACTGCCTTTAAGTTGCTCAGTGCCGCCACCACCGGCTTCATTTCTGACCCAGTTCCTACTGACAGAGAGAATTTGTGCAGAGTCCTGGACATGACCGATACAGCAGCCGGCGAAACGGCTCCTCCAGCCGCCTCCGCTCAAGTCAAGACACCCAAGAAGAAGAAAGCGGCTCCCCGGAACAATTCAGCCGGTCCCACGTTGAGCGAGAAGATCCTCAAGATTGTGGCGTATTGCTCCGATCACAGCGGGACCTCACTGCCCTCCATAAAGAAGGCTCTGGGTAGGAGCGGTGTGGATGTGGGTAAGTTCAGGACCCAAATCAAGCAAAGTATCAGGAGGAATGTGAACAAAGGCTCCCTGGTGCAGAACAGCGGTACGGGCGCCTCCGGCTCCTTGAGAATCCCTAAGCAGGGAACCAAGGGAAATGTGGGAAAGAAAGTGAAGTCAGGAGCAGCCAAAAAACCTTCAGTGAAGAAAATAGCTGGCAAGAAAGTGACAGCAAAGAAATCAGCAGCCAAGAAATTACCAGTCAAGAAACTAGCAGCCAAGAAATCGGCATCGAAGAAAGCAGCAGGCAAGAAAGTGGCCAGCAAGAAGGCGGCAACGCCAAAGAAATCCCCAGCGAAGAAAGCAGCGCTTCCGAAAAAGTCTCCTGTGAAGAAGGCCAAAAAACCAAGAGTGCCACGGGCGGAAAGGCACTCAAGAAAGTTCAATCATCAAGGGGCAAGACCAAACCGAAAGCAGCAAAGGCTCAGAAAGCAGCCCCTGGAAAGAAGTGAAACTGCACGGGAAACTTGTAGACAACTGAACCCAAGGGCTCTTTTCAGAGCCACCCACATCTCTCAGGAAAGAGCTGATGCCCCGATCAAATGATCCCTCTCCCGCCGCCGTGTGCACATTTCACATAGAAATGATGGGAAGTAAATGCAGGATCCCTGGTGACTCACTGACATACACTACACTCAGCCCTTCCCCTACACTCTGTAACAAAACAGAGGGATGTCCCGGCCTCACTGTAACTGGGGATATGTTCGGTACAGTTTCAGTTCATGCTCGTTTCACTAATTCAGAGTGAGAGGGTCTAACACAGGAATACTGGCGAGAAACCCCGAATCACAACTCAAACCCCAATACATGAGTTTCTCTAATTCAGCTGGGGTAAGGTGTTAGTAAACTGATCAATCCGTCTGGGAGGGGAGGTGTGTGGAAACGGGTTGACTTGTGATCGGAAGCACTGTACTTAGGCGGATATATGATCAACTTTTAATTGTTATAGATCCTTATCTAAAAGCTCCGGGTTTCTGTTATCATTGACTAGAAAGGCCGCGTCTGGAAGTTTTGTGCTGAGCTCTGCTGTTGAGCAATGTTTTTTTTTTGAATTGGCGGTTCGAGCAAGTGGGAGGCGGCGCTGGAGGATGAAAGACATTTCTCTGCTCTGTCTGTCACTCAGTTTCCACTCCGCCCCGCCTCTCACTCTCTGTCCCTTTTTCAGTCAGGTCCGGGCGGGCTGTATAAAAAAGGCAGCAGAAACAGCTCGTTTCTCATTCAGCAGTGATTTGACTGAAGAAGCGTCATGTCTGGAAGAGGTAAAGGAGGCAAAGGATTGGGCAAAGGCGGAGCAAAGCCCGGCACCGCAAAGTGCTTCGTGAAAACATCCAGGGCATCACCAAGCCAGCAATCCACCGCCTGGCTCGCCGTGGTGGAGTGAAGCGCATCTCGTGTTTGATCTGTGAGAGACGCGCGGGGTGCTGAAGGTTTTCCTTGAGAATGTAATCAGAGATGCGGTCACCAACACTGAGCATGCCAAGCGCAAGACGGTCACCGCCATGGATGTGGTGTACGCTCTGAAACGCCAGGGCCGCACTCTCTTTGGATTCGGCGGCTAAATAAATCCACCCTTTCTACCAAACGCAAAGGCTCTTCCAAGAGCCACCCAAAGACTCACAGAGAGAGCAGTGACATTGGAATTGGAATTAATAAGATCAAGTTATCTGCATATTGTTTATCTTTATCAACAACGGCTTTTATACATCATTACAGTCTCTCATTAAACTTACATATCATAGAAATTTCACTGTCTTTTTTTGTTCATTGTTTATCAAACGCATCATGAATTAAACGGTTGCATTTGATAATTTATACGTGAGGGTCTGAACTGCCGGCACGAAGCGGGATTTACTGCCGTTATAGTTAGTAATGACTGGCGCTTTATTCCCGCCAGAGACCACTATTCAAACTGTGTTGTAAGACACAGAGGGGGATCTAGGACTTTAGAATTAGAATTAGAACATTACAGCGCAGTACAGGCCCTTCGGCCCTCGATGTTGCGCCGACCCGTGAAACCTAATTCTAATTCTAATCTAATCTACACCATCTGACATACACTATTCCATTTTCATCCATATGTCTATCCAATGACCACTTGACCAATGACTAACAAATAAAGCTACAGGGAGTGAGATTTTATAATTGTTCCCGTTATATTAGGTGTCGTTTCATAAACAATCTTTGCCTTGTTTGCTAATCTGAGATTGGCGGGCTTTTTGAAATTGATTACATTTCAGTTTCAGTTGCAGTTCAACCAATCAGGGCCCAGCATTTCCCACCGCCCTTTTCCTTCCCAGAGCTGGTTTCAAACTTGTCTGATGGACGGGGCTGCATCCAATCACAACACTAGGGCGGTCCCTCTACTGTCTTAAATAGACAGGCCCTGAGCAGCCTCAACATTTACAGTGTCTTTGTTCCACATCTTCTACCATAATGGCCAGAACCAAGCAGACAGCGCGCAAATCGACCGGAGGGAAAGCTCCCCGCAAGCAGCTGGCTACCAAAGCGGCCCGCAAGAGCGCTCCAGCCACGGGCGGAGTGAAGAAGCCTCACCGTTACAGACCCGGCACTGTGGCTCTGCGGGAGATCCGCCGCCAACAGAAATCCACCGAGCTGCTCATCCGCAAACTGCCCTTCCAGCGCCTGGTGCGGGAGATCGCGCAGGACTTCAAGACAGACCTGCGCTTCCAGAGCTCGGCCGTCATGGCCCTGCAGGAGGCCAGCGAGGCTTACCTGGTGGGGCTCTTTGAGGACACCAACCTGTGCGCCATCCACGCCAAGCGAGTCACCATCATGCCCAAAGACATCCAGCTGGCCCGCCGTATCCGCGGGAAGCGCGCCTAAACTCACCCTGCCTCGAACTGAGTTTGGCATTAAATAACACAACGGCTCTTTTAAGAGCCACCAAATCGGCAAAACAAAGAGCTGCGATCTCTGCAGCAGAGAAATGTGGGGGGGGGGCGAGCAGTTTAGGACTAACCAAAAGCTTTATTTGCCGATCATTGTGTAAAAGCTTTCGTTTGTATATACGGTAGAATTGCTAAAATCCCTGACAAATATCACAAGAGGGAAGCCGCTAAATGCCCGAATCCAGTACGGAGAAGGCTGAGGGAAGATCTGATTGAAATGTACAACATTTTGGCGGGACTGGAGAGAGTGGAGGTGAAGAGTCTTAGCAGAGAGGTCATTGACAATGGGGCATATGTTTAAAGTGATTGGTAGAAAGATTAGAGGGAAAACGAGGATTTTATTTTCACCCAGAGGGTGGTGGGGGTCTGCCACACACTGCCTGAAAGGGTAGTTGAGGCAGAGACCCCCAACCTATTGAAAAGGAATCTGGATATGCATCTCAAGTGCTGTAATCTGCAGGGCGATGGACTGAATGCTGGAAGGTGGGATTAGAATAGGTGGGTCGTTTTTCGGCCGGCACCGACACGATGGGCTTCCCCACCGGTCTTCCCTCTTCCAGACATTTCCACAATCTGACAAACACTTTCAGGAAGACTGCTGAGAAAAGCCCACAATAGTCCCATTTATACCTTCGGGAGGAATGGTGTCGGGGGCGCTGGTGATTGGTCACTCTGCACTGGGTGTCATTGCACTCTTCATTTGGCCAATCAGAGAGCTGCCAATCCGGAGACGCCAAGGAGATGAGGGCGGAAAATAACGGCGCGAAATTGTCAGACTGCAAACGATTTCTCAAATTTGAAAAGCCCGCCAATATATTTGTAAAATACAGAGCGGTTTCAATATAGATCATCACATTTATAGGTAACTTGGTTTGACAGCAAATACTTTAAAATCTTTTTCATATTGTATTATTCCACATGTGGTAACAATTTCCAGATTCACTTTCACATTCCGCCATCTATTCGGGTTTACACTCTATCCTTTTTGAAACATTCTATAACCAGCGGACAGAAAGCCTCTTTCACAGCATTCTGTAACCATTTCAGCTCAATGTTCCTAATGATACCGCATCACTGACTATAGATTGATCCCCATTGGTGAGAGACAACAGCGGAGTGTATAATCTTAGTGTCAGGTGTCAAAGAGTGAGACTGAGGGTTCCCACACCACCGGGGTTTCTAGATAATGTGCTGATTACTTATTGAGGACAAACTTGATCTCGAGATATGAGTGACTGAGAAATGATGCCTGTGCGTGAAATCAGATTTTATTGTCGAAATGCAGCAGAGGGGCCGAATATGAACGCGTCCGTGAACAAAGCTCACAAATGGTCAGTAATTAATGATCGGGACATTATTAAGTAGAGACAGGAAGATCGCACGGGCAGTGAAACTGTATTAACCAGAATCTGTGGGATTAAAACAGAGATCACAAAGGCAGTTAGAAAATACCTGCTAAAAATATCAAAACAAATTGATATTATAGAGATAATGTTGTAGCTTTTTGAGAGACGTTGTGGGTGGCTCTTAAAGTTCGGAACTCGCATTTTATACACATCCCCAGAGCTCCATGTTAATGAAGAATGGGGTGAAAACCATGTTCGTGATTGGCTGGTTTACAATGAAGTCAATTCTTGAGATTCTGTATTTACCTGATTGGGTATCGAAAGTAACCAATCAAATTTAGTGCTCGGCGAAGCCACAATATTTCGCCGCAGTCAGCTCATCCATTGCTTTTGCCTGTCACCTATCCACCGATATCCCTGACTTCCTCACTCCCTCTGCTACTCTCTCTTCAACTGTTTCAGTTCTGTTGGCACCAGCCCGTCACCTTTTTCATTCTGCCCGGATCATTACTCCTCACTTCAGCTTACTCACAGAAGACAAGGTGGCCGAGTGATTAAAACGATGAACAGCTAATCTGTTGTGATCTGCATGCGTGTGTTTGAATTCCATACTCCTTGTTTCTTAATGTTTAAAATAAGAGCACGGGCTTCGTGTTCCATTCGAGTGCACTGTTTCTTTCTAAACAAGACATACGGATGTGTAAAATAAACACGGTGACGGGGTTGTAGTGGAGTATTGCATCCAGTTCTGGTTATTTGAGGGTACAGAGGAGATTTATCAGAATGTGTGAAGTAGAGATGGGTTTGTTCTCCATTGGATCAACAACATTGAAACAGTTGAAGAGACAGTAGTGGAGGGAGTCAGAATGTCAGGGATATTAGTGGATAGGTGACAGGCAAGATCAGTGGACGAGCTGACTGAAAGGAGATTTACAACAAGTGTGAAACATCATGACAAGTGAGACCAGGATAAACAGTTCCCATTAGCTCATTGTACAAGGACACAGTGACAGAAATTGAGGATTTTGGGCAGGAGAATTGGGGCGAACACGGTGTGTGTGGTGATGATCTGGAACTCACTTCCCACAAGGGAGCTGGAAGTAGAGACAATCAATTATTCAAGAGATTATTGACACAGCATTTGAAGGAATTAAACTTGCAGAGCTACAGGGATCGAGCGGTGGAGTGAGTGTGACTGGATTGCACTGTGGAGAGCTGTCATGGACTCGATGGGCCAAATAGCCTCCTTCGGTGCTGTGAATAACTCTATGTTTACTATTAGTTTCTGACAGAAAACTGATCAGTTTAAAGGCTATTTTAAATCTATATTTATTCAAAAAATGATAACTTTACGGGAGACGTACATGGATGATGAGAATCATTTTATAAATTGCATTGACTTGTTCTGTTTTAAAACTGTTTTTTTAATATTTTGTCTGTGTGCAGCTTGTACTCTGTCCCCATCAGTTCCTGGTCTGTGAGTGTGGGTTTACCTCTTTATCTTTCATTCTCTGTTATATAAGTGTGGGTCCAATCTTTACCCAGAGCGCTGTTTGTGAACTGAACTTTACCTATCTCCCTTTTTATGATTGTTCAACAAAGATCTGCACTCTTTTTGCTGACTGAGAACTCATTTATTAGTTTAAAGGACATGTCTTGTTTAACATAGATTTCATTCAAAGAAAATCGAAGCTCAGCATTGTGGGCGATGCACATGAATGATGAGAGTCTATTTGTAAGTTTTAATTTGGAAATCACATTGATAATTTTTAAGTTATAAAATGAAGCTGCATGAAGCCAGAATTGAGGTCTGCAGTTGAAGAGACAGTAGCAGAGGGATTCAGAAAGTCAGGGATATTGGTGGATAGGTGACATCAAGATCAATGGACGAGCTGACTGAGGGACATTTACAACAAGTGTGAAACATCATGACAAGTGAGACAAGGAAAAACAGTTCCCATTAGCTCATTGTACAAGGACATAGTGATAGAAATTGAGGATTTGGGGCAGGAGATGTCTGGCGAACACGGACTGAGTGGTGATGATCTGGAACTTACTTCCCATAAGGGAGCTGGAAGTAGAGACAATCAATTACTTCAAGAAATTATTGACACAGCTTTTGAAGGTATTAAACGTGCAGAGCTACAGGGATCGAGCGGTGAAGTGAGTGTGACTGGACTCACCGGACACACAAACACAGTGACAATAGAGCCCGTCCCAGAGTTCCAGCTCCCGGTTGTTAAATGTCCTCATGTACACAGTCTTTGCTGTGAATCTCTGGGGTTAGTTGCCGATTCCTTGCCCTGTATCCCTCAAACACTCGGAGCCAGGAGATCATCGCTCTCCCTTTTGAAAGATTTATTGACAGGAATTTTTCTAAACTTTGGCTGAGTCGATCATAACCTGCTGTTCAATCATAGTATTATTCAAAGAATTAATGAGACATTCTGTTCACTACTTGGGTCTTGAACCCGTTTTGAGCAGATCAACAAGTGAAAGGTTCAACATTTTTGCAGAGATAACAGACAGAGCTGGATAGAGGGACTCAGGGTTAATCCTGCACACACAGGACAGTAGGAGTGACAGTCACACAGGGACGGGAACTGATCTCGATTCCGTTGCCTACTCACCCAACAAGGACAGTTCGGGACTGACTAAACATCCAACTCACTATAATTCAGTGCCGGAGAAAGACAGAGGCTTGTCCACTCCATCTTTCCTTACTGTATCTGGGACATTATGTAAGGGAAAGTGTTCCAGTGCCTCTCACTCGCAGACAGCAACTGACATGTGTTGAGACAGTCAGTGTTAGTCTTTCACTTACCATGAATAGGCGCCTCTCCAAGAACCTGTAAATCCAATATCCCGAAGCAGCTGTTCTACTCAGAACTTGGTCAAGGTAGGAGAACCCCAGGAGGACAGTGGAAACACTTCAGAGATGTCCTCAAATCATCCCTCATTTGGGAAGACATTGTACACTTCAGGGATATTTGTCAGGAACATGCAAAAGTGAACTCGAGGCAGTGAAGGGAGCACCCAAACCTCCGATGCAGTCATTTACCTGATCCTTCCAGCACCACCTGTCCCTGATGTGACAGAGTCTGCAGATCATGCATTGGACTTATCAGCCATTTCAGAACCCATAAAACTGGAGTGGAAAAAAGTCATCCCTGATCGCGAGGGACTGTCTGAGATGGCAGAGAATAAATAAGCCAATATAATGATCAGCAATAATAATGAACTGGATAGGGAGGAGATCGAGAGCAGGGCGATAGAATAGGGAGGGGAAGTGGCCTGTGACGTTTATACAATGTAACACATTGACAGAGATCCTGTTCTATTTGGGTAAATACTTATTCAAGATAGAAAAATGTGAACTAGTCTCTCGCTGACATATTGTACCAGAGCCAACCTCTCTATTATTTCCAAACACAAAACAGGGCCAGATTATGAACAAATACTGTATTTCTCACTGAACCACTTTTACCTGTTGGACTCTCTGCAGATTCGCAGGACAAGGATGGTTGAATCTACACACATTACAGATGTTACCCGATTCTTTCTATTTTAGCAAGGATCCTAAAGGTTACATTCTTGCTGATGCCAGAACTTTTTTTTCTTTAATTCTGCCTTCATCTCATCTCTCTGCCTGCAAGGAGTGCTGGTGTCTCTCCCATTGTTCTCACACAAAGGTTTAAACAAAGTATAGACTTGAAAACACATTTCATAATAAAGCAAGCAACAGATCAAACAGACTTCAATATATTGATGTACAAAGCATATCATTCGTCCGATTACTTTCGCTGTCCTTATTTTTTACAAACGTAAAATATGTCACGGTCCATCGCCCCCACATTGTGGATTCTCCTCCAGCTACATGACTTGCCTTTTTTTCCAATGGCTACGTGCATCTTCCACACTGACACATTTCTCAACATGACATTTTGACATAGTTCAGTGAAGATGAGCGTCATGCTTTACAATCCAACCTTGACATTGCGGTTCTTGCATAAATGTAAGCTATGTAAATGCTCTAAACTTTACACAGCGGTGAGCAGTGTTCAGTGGTGCAGTGGTTAGCCTCACAGCTCCAGTGACCCGAGTTCAATTCTGGGCACTGCCTGTGTGCAGTTTGCAAAGTCTCCCTGTGTTTGCGTGGGTTCCCTCTGGATGCTCCAGTTTCCACCCACATGCCAAAGACTTGCAGGTAGATAGGTAAATTGGCCATTAGTCAATGTGTAGGTAGGGAAATATAGGACAGGTGGGGATGTGATAGGAATATGGGATTAGTGTAGCATTAGTATAAATGGGTGGTTGATGGTCGGCACAGTCTCGGTGGGCCGAAGGGCCTGTTTCTGTGGTGTATCTCGAAACTAAACTAAAATCTGGGGTATTGGACAGAAACTATCAGTTGATCTATCAAAGTCTCTTGGTGTTATGCTCCTAGCCATGCTTACAACACAACTATTCTTTTCTTCTTGAAAATCTTGGATAGATGGCTCTGGATTGTGTATCTCAGTAAGTGGTTGTTCTCCTTACAGCAATGTGGATTGAGGGGAAATCTGATACAGGTGTACGTAATTTAGACAAGGAGAACCTGTTCCCATTAGTTGATGGTGCAAGAACTAGGAGAGAGAGAACATTGGTTTTGGGGAAGAGATGCAGGGGAATGTTGTTTTACCTGCTGCAACTGTCTGTCCACAAGTGTGGTGGAAGCAGAGACAATCAATGATTTCAATAGGAAACTGGAGAAACACTTGAAGGAAACAAACTTGCTGCAGAGCGACGTCGAACAAGCAGGAGAATGAATCTGATTGGATGATGAGAATATTTTATCAACTTCAATTCTGTAATAGCTTTGACATTTTATTCCTTTGTAAAATACTGCAACATAAAGATGACCTGCGATTGGACATTGCGGTGACCAAGCTCAACAGCTCCTTGCAGATCTCCACAATGTACAAAAATAAAGCACCAAGCACACCGGCTCTTTTAAGATCCACTGACAGCCTCTCAGAAAAAAATCGATTTACTGCAGTTATTTGAATACCAACTGCTCACATTTCAGCTGAAGGTAACTTAGAGATCTCCGACAAGACCGTTAATGGATCAGTTCGATCATTGCGTCACTTTTTAATTCCCTGCCTTAAAATAAATACCGACCAACGATCTGTATTGTACCTGTCAGTTCCTGGGATGTGAATGTTGATTTTACTCTGTACCTGTCAGTTCCCGGTATGTGAATGTTGATTTTACTCAGTACATTTCAGTTCCTAGTATGTGAATGTTGATTTTCTTCTGTACCTGTCAGCTTCTTGTATGTGAATGTTGATTTTACTCTGTACCTGTCAGTTCCTGGTTTGTGAATGTTGATTTTACCCTCTACCTGTTAGTTCCTGGTATGTGAATGTTGATTTTACTCTGTACCTGTCAGTTCCTGGTTTGTGAATGTTGATTTTACCCTCTACCTGTTAGTTCCTGGTATGTGAATGTTGATTTGACTCTGTACCTGTCATTTCCTGGTATGTGAATGTAGATTTTACTCCGTACCTGTCAGTTTCTGGTATGTGAATGTTGATTTTACTCTGTATCTGTCAGTTCCTGGTATGTGAATGTTGATTTTACTCTGTACCTGTCAGTTCCTGGTATGTGAATGTTGATTTTACTCTGTACCTGTCAGTTCCTGGTATGTGAATGTTGATTATACTCTGTACCTGTCAGTTTTTGGTATGTGAATGTTGATTTTACTCTGTACCTATCAGTTCCGGGTATGTGAATGTTGATTTTACTCTGTACCTGTCATTTCCTGGTATGTGAATTTATATTGTACTCTGGACCTGTCAGTTTTTGGTATGTGAATGTTGATTTTACTCTGTATCTGTCAGTTCCTGGGATGTGAATGTTGATTTTACTCTGTAACTGTCAGTTCCTGGTATGTGAATGTTGATTTTACTCTGTATCTGTCAGTTCCTGGTATGTGAATGTTGATTTTATCCTGCATCTGTCAGTTTCAGCAATGAGAGGGGTCAACAGAAGATCGTTAGCTCTTCGAAGGAGAAGGTCGAACACAGTCAAGAAAACACAGCAAAGGAAGAAGAAGGAGAGAAGTCCGTGCCGCAGCAAGCACAGAAACAAGAACGGATGTTGTGTGTTACTGAATATCTATTACCATTGTTAAGTATTAACTTTGTGCATCTTAGTTAAGCCTAATAAACTCTCTGACTTGGTCACATAATTTGAGTTTGTACCTTGTCGGTCTGTCTTGGTCAGGAATCTAAAGGTGAGATGTGTTGGGTATTCTCTGTCTCACCTCTGTTCAGGTAACATCTACCTAAAACTTACAGCTCTTTACTATATGCATACATTGCTATGTATTTTGTCCTCCTCAAACTTCGAAAATGTGGGCCCGATAAAAACATTATTCTTTGTACAGTTTTCTGCGTCACCCCACTGCATAGGTCTGCCTAGTAAGCAAAAAGGATCAGTTCACGACGAAATTCTAAAGTAAAAGCAAAATACTGCGGATGCTGGAAATCTGAAATAAAAACAAGAAATGCTGGAAATACTCAGCAGTTCTGGCAGCATCTGTGGAGAGAGAAGCAGAGTTAACGTTTCAGGTGAGTGACCTTTGATAAGAATATTTGCAGCACTTTCTGTTTTTATTTCAGATTTCCAGCATTCACAGTATTTTCTTTTTATTAACGTAAACTTATTGCTCAGGTACAAGTTAAAATGATTGCAAAGCGTTCTGTTAATCACACCGACGCCCGAAGCAGACCGTATCGTAAGCGATGGTGGTAAAGCGGTGAGCACAGCTGCCTTCCAAGCGTTTGACTTGTGTTCGATTCCCGGCCGTCGCACACTTAAATTGCAGGTTTACTTCATGTTGCAGTATTTTACAAAGGAAAAAAATGTCAAAGTCTTGACAGAATTGAAATTGATAAAATATTCTCATCATCCAATCAGATTCATTCTCCTGCTTGATCAGCGTCGCCCTGGAGCAAGTTTTTTTCCTTCAAGTGTTTCTCCAATTTCCGATTGAAATCATTGATTGTCTCCGCTTCCACCACACTTGTGGACAGACAGTTGCAGCAGGTATAACAAAACGTGCTTCCTCACATTTCCCTGCATCTCTTTCCCAAAACCATCAATCTGTGTCTCCTAGTCCTTGTACCATCAACTAATGGGAACAGGTTCTCCTTGTCTAACTTACCTATACCTGCATCAGATCTCCACTCAATCCACATTACTGGAATGAGAACAACCACTTACTGAGATAACACAATCCAGAGCCATCTGTCCAAGCTTTTCAATAACAAAATAATAGTTGTGTTGTAAGTAAAATAGATGGGAGCATAACATCAAGAGCCTTTGATAAATCTGATTGTCTCTGCCCAACGCACCAGATTTTCTGTATCACCTGAACACTGCTCACCGCTGTGTAAAGTTTAGAGTATTTTCATAGCTTACATTTATGCAAGAACTGCAATGTCAAGGTTGGATTGTAAAGCATGACGGTGATCTTCACTGAACTATGTTAAAATCTCATCTTGAGAGATGTATCAGTGTGGAAGATGCACGGAGCCATAGGAAAAAAAAGACAACCCATGCAGCTGGAGGGGGATCCACAATGTGGGGGCGATGGACCGTGACATATTTTGCGTTTGTGACAAATAAGGACAGCTAAAATAATAGGATTAATGATATGCTTTGTACATCAATATATTGAAGTCTGTTTGATCTGTTGCTTGCTTTATTTTGAAATGTGTTTTCAAGGCTATACTTTGTTTAGACATTTGTGTGAGGACAATGGGAAAGAAACCAGCACTCCATGCAGGGAGAGAGATGGGATAAAGGCAGAATTAAAGAAAAAAATGTCTGGGATCAGTAAGAATGTAACCTTTAGGATCTTTGCTAAAATAGAAAGAATCGGGAAACATCTGTAATGTGTGTAGATTCAACCATGAACTAACTAGTGTCAAACAATGATGTCAACCTGGACCAATTAAGACACTTAGAACAATTCAAAACTAATATGGTAACATCCTTGCACCACAAGAAGGCTAAAAGAAAGTGTTTTACAGGACATCGTCAGCACACTTAGACAGGGGTCAACAGATGATCGTTGGTACTTAAAAGGAGAAGATAGAATACAGTCAAGAAAACACAGCAAGGGATGAAGAAGGAGAGAAGTCCGTGCCGCAGCAAGCACAGAAACAAGAACGGGTGTTGTGTTTTACTGAATATCTATTGCCTTGTTAAGTATTAACTTTGTGCATCTTAGTTAAACCTAATAAACTCTCTGACTTGATCACGGAACCTGAGTTTGTACCTTGTAGGTCTATCTTGGTCAGGAATCTAAAGGTGAGATGGATTGGGTATTCTCTGTCTCACCTCTGTTCAGGTAACATCTACCTGAAACTTACAGCTCTTTTCTATTTGCATGCATTGCTGTGTATTTTGTCCTCCTCAAACTTCAACATTGTGGGCCCTATCGAAGTAATGTTCTTCGTCCAGTTTTCTGCGTCACCCCACTGCATAGTTCTGCCCAGTCAGCAGAAAGGATCAGTTCACTACTAAACTCTAAAATAAAAGCAAAATACTGCGGATGCTGGAGATCTGAAATAAAAACAAGAAATACTGTAAATACTCAACAGGTCTGGCAGCATCTCTGGAGAGAGAAGCAACGTTAACGTTACCGGTCTGTGACCTGACTTCAGAACGAGCAAATATTCGAATTGTCAAAGGTTATAAGCAAGTAAAGCGGGGGTGGGGCAAGAGATAACAAAGGAGAAGGTGTAATTAAGACAAGGTCACAGAGTAGCTTCCTATCCTTTAACCAACTACCATCTCATACCAGTGTCAATTTTAACATGCATTTCTATTCTACATGTAAGTCTGTTATTCACTGCTTGATTGAATGCCTTTGGAAGAGCATATATCCAATAATTACTACCTTCAGTCACTTCAACCACAAGAATTCAATCATGTTAGTCGCACATGATTTGCCCTGAGCAAATCCGTACTGGTTGTCCTTTATTAACTCACCAGTGATGTCAAAAACAATAGTCTTTGTTACCAGATTTTTCCTTCCCCTGATTCTGCCTGGTTGGAATCATGGTAATAGGGTGGATATGGGATATTTTGTACAAATCATTATCATCATTCTTTCAATGATTGTCGCTGCAAACAACCTTTGAATTATATAGATCAAAAGCAAATTAATGGTTACGTGTGTGACACTGAGACTGGAACATGGTCGGAATAAAGCGGAGGAAGGGGTGAGGGGGCGGCTCCTAAACTGTCCAAACGGATCTCGTCGAAGTGCAAAAGTGAATCCGAGTTTTTGAGGGATGAAAGTTAAACATCTGATAGTCTCTGCTTAATGTCATCAGAATGAATCTCTCAGTGACTGAAAATATATCTGAATGGCATTGTCCTGCGAATCTGCAGAGAGTCCAACAGGTAAAAGTGGTTCAGTGAGAAATACAGTATTTGTTCATAATCTGGCCCTGTTTTGAGTTTGGAAATAATAGAGAGGTTGTCTCTGGTACAATATGTCAGCGAGAGAGTAGTTTACATTTTTCTATCTTGAATATGTCTTTACCCAAATAGAACAGGATCTCTGTCAATGTGTTACATTATATAAACGTCACAGGCCACTTCCCCTCCCTATTCTATCGCCCTGCTCTCGATCTCCTCCCTATCCAGTTCATTATTATTGCTGATCATTATATTGGCATATTTATTCTCTGCCATCTCAGACAGTCCCTCGCGATCAAGGATGACTTTTCTCCACGCCAGTTTGATGAGTTCTGAAATGGCTGATAAGTCCAATGCATGATATGCAGACTCTGTCATATCAGGGACAGGTGGTGCTGGAAGGGTCAGGTAAATGACTGCATTGGAGGTGTGGGTGCTCCCTTCGCTGCCTCGACTTCGCCTTTGCATGTTCCTGACAAATATCCCTGAAATGTATAATGTCTTCCCAAATCAGGGATGATTTGAGGACATCTCTGACGTTTTTCCACTGTCCTCCTGGGGTTCTCCTACCTTGACCAAGTTCTGAGTAGAACAGCTGCTTCGGGATATTGGATTTACAGGTTCTTGGAGAGGCGCCTATTCATGGAAAGTGAAAGACTAGCACTGACTGTCTGAACACATGTCAGTTGTTGTCTGAGAGTGAGAGGCACTGGAACACTTTCCAATACATAATGTCCCAGATACAATAAGGAAAGATGGAGTGGACAAGTCCTGTCTTTCTCCAGTACTGAATTATAGTGAGTTGGATGTTCAGTCAGTCCCGAACTGTCCTTGTTGGGTGAGTAGGCAACGGAATTGAGACTATTTCCCGTCCCTGTGTGACTGTCACTCAAACTGTCCTGTGTGTGCACGATTAACCCAGAGTCCTTCTCTCCAGCTCTGTCTGCTATATCTGGAAAAATGCTGAACCTTTCACTTGTTGATCTGCTCAAATCGAGTTCAAGACCCAAGTAGTGAACAGAATGTCTCATTAATTCTTTCAATAATACTATGCCTGATCAGCAGGTTATGATCGACTCAGCCAAATTTTATAAAAATTCCTGTCCATAAATCTTTCAAAATGGAGTGTGAGGATCTCCTGGCTCCGAGTGTTTAGGGGATACAGGACTAGACATCGGCAACTGAGCCCTGAAAATTCACAGCAAAGACTGTGTACATGAGGACATTTAACAACCGGGAGCTGAAACTCTCGGATGAGCTCTATTGTCACTGTGTTTGTGTGTCCGGAATAATCGCGGCAGCTCCGTGTCTCTTGTTTAGAATGAAACGATGAAGATCGCAATTCTGTCTTACTCACATTGACCGCGGGTTTCACTCCGTTTAGACAAACCATTGCTGACTGAAATTAATTCTACAAGGTCCCAGCAAACACACCGACTCCCTCCTTCCTCCCATGTTTCTGTCGGATTGTTTTGAGAGGAGGGTCTCAATAATAACAAACACCCTGCAGGGAGAGACGGCAATTTGAACATCTAAATGGGATAAACTCCCGGCTTTCTAGGTTATAGATTCCCTCCACCCCTCCCCACCCTCCCTCCACCCTAACCCCATGTTCAGTTTCATTGTTCACACATTGACGAGGGTGAAATGGGGAAAGTTCCCATTGAGTTTTGAACGCTGAATTGTTGCAGAGATCTGCGCAAGCGCAGTATAGCTCCGCCCACTGGGACGTCATAATGAAGTGAAGAGCGCATGCGCACCCCTCACCCAACACTGTTTCTGAGTGTCATTCAGTGAGTGAGCGGAAGATTGTTCAAATCATCTGCGAATGGAGACATCCGGGTCCCGGGGTAAGTGAACAAACAACATCTGCGTCCAGCAGCAACACCAGGTTTGGGAGCGAGTCTGCAGATGTGTTCAGAGATTAACATTGAATAGCGGGAAGTTCAGCGGGAGTCGGGGACTGTGTGGAATGTACACTAGAGGCCTGGATACCCGTGTCCAACCCGAGCGGGACCCGAGCACATGTGTCCGCCTCGGCTCGGGCCCAGCTTGCGGCTCCGGCTTTCGGACTCGGGTTCGGGTCGGACACACTCGGTCAGTCTCTGCTGGTCAGTATTGAAATTTTAAAAAACCGACCGGAGCTGGGAGTCCGGGTCGGAATTGAGTCTGCGCGGTGAGCCGGTGCCATCACTTTGCCCTCATCATGCATGCGCTGCAGCTTCTTGCAGGCTGAGTGTCAGGAAGGGAAGAAAAGGAATGGTCGGGTAGGGTCGGGTTCGGGTCCGCTGTGGTTCGGTCAGGTACTGTGTGTGTGTGTGTAGACTAGAGTCCTGACAGTGAATAGGTTATATTTTTAATACAAATACTGTATATTTTATCATCATTTTGTAATAATTAATCACTCAGAACATTACTGCACTTTGCATCTCAGCTGCTCACTGGATAAACTTGCAGCAAGTATTTCAACCTGGAAAGCAGCAGTCTACATAATGTATAATGATATTTACTGAGCCTTTGGGCAATCACTGTGTTTATTTTAAGCAATACAGATACTGGTACAGTGTGGCACAACTCCATGGGTTTCTGTTTAACTCATGACCAAACAATCACTGACGTCGTGGCTCCAATCTTCATCTTTTTAAACAACCTTTCAAGTCCGATTAATACTGTGTTTGTCCGAACCGAGCCCAAGAGCTCGACCCGGAAGAGTGATCGACCCAAACCCGACACACGTCGTCAGGTCCTGTTGGGTTCGGGTCCAGTAGCAGGCCTTTAGCAGGTACTGGTCCTGGGACATGGAGTGAGCCAGGAGAAGAGAGAGGTATTTCTCAGACAGTGTCTGGACAGGGTGAGAGAGACAGAATGAGAAGAACTCACCATTGAAAATCATTGCTGCTTTCTGTCTCCAAACTGTCATGAATGTTCCCGGTTCAGATCCAGAGTCTCACTGTTCATTGTTATTGGACAGTGAACAGCAGTAAAAAATGGCTGCACTACAACGATGCGGCGGTTTTTTAAAGACTGGGTGAGAAGTTTAAGGACACATTTTAAACAGTGTCTGCTTGTTTTCCCTTCAACAACAGGACTTGGAAGTAGAAATCTGACTTCAAGCCTGGCTGCCTGACCGAAACACGATTAAACCCGACTACATGTGTCCAAAGGTGATTTTACACTTCAGTGCACTATGGATGTAAAACAAATGCTGTCGACTGGAGAATGTTTAGCAGTGGAAAGTCCTGTAGCCAGAAAACGTAGATCTTCTGTGTGGGAACATTTCAATGTTGTTGTTTTCCGCAATAGTAAAAGTTCAAGTGGATTTGTGCAATGTAAATCTTGCAAACTTCTACTAAAATATCACAGCAAAAAGACAGGAAATTCACCGTTGCAGCGGCATACTGTAAAAGGATGTACTCGACCCGCAGCAGGGCCAAGGCGGTCAGACTTAACTTCCTTTGTACGGACAAAAAATAACATACCCACTCACAAGAAATCAGAAATTATAGACAAATGCGTGAGTTTCTGTTGCAAGGATATTCGATCTTTCCACACTGTCTCTGGTGAAGGGTTTGTTGAGCTCGCACAAGAGCTTATCAATATGGGTGCGACATACGGTCAAGTATCAGCATCAAGTGTGTTACCAAATCCAAGTACAGTTTCAAGAAGGTGTCGTGATGTGGCCAAAGAAAAGAGAAAAGAACTAATTTCTCAGATTACTGACATACTGAAGGATGTGAATGTGGGAATGACAACTGACATGTGGACGGACGACTACAATAAAATCCATTAGATGTCGATAACTTGTCATTACATCACAGTAGATTTTAAACTTCATGTCAAAGTTTTAACAACAGCAATGTTTCCACTGGAGGACGTCAAAACTGGCAGAAACATCAGGCAGGAGATTTTAAATCTGCTCGTGAATACATTTGGATTCGACCCAGCAAATTTACATAAACTAGTCTGGGTGATAGATCAAGGCACTAACATAGTGTTTTCTCTTAGACCAGATCGACGTCTGGATTGTCAGGACCATGTATATAACACGGTCCTTCAACATTCACTTGATCCAAAGGAATTAGCTTCTGAAGCTCCGGATGTTGTAGAAACTATACATCATGCCAAAAACTTGCTGAGATATATTAAACAGTCTGGTCTTGCTGCACAGTTGTTTAAAACTTTAAATCCAATGGAAGAAACGAGGTACAGTACTGTGTATCTGACACTGAATTCAATTCAGGATATTTATCATGAGCTGCACGAGAAACTGGAACAGCGTGAGGAAAGCTCCAGGCTGGAAAATATCACCCCTGATGTCTTGCAGTTTTTGGTGGATTTCCTCCGACCATTTTATGAAGCTCAGAGGGAACTCGAGGGAGACCAATATCCTACATTGAACCTGGTAATTCCGTGGTTTGAGAAAATTAAACGACTCTGTATGCCACTGTCTTCAGATACTCCAACACAAGCAGTTGTCAGGGAACGGAACAGACAGTGGCTTCTCAAGAAAGTTAAAATAAATGACGAGCACAAAATACCGACATTTCTCTGGCCGAAATTTAATCAGCTGCGAATGTTATCCAGCCATGAAAGGGAAGAAGTTTATCCTGAAGTGCGCAGACTTATCAAGAACAATAAAACAGAAGACCCGGTGAAGGAAACGACACTGGTTGATAATGAACCTACAGCTGCCAAAAAAGCAGTGACTGCATTTGCTGAATGGGAGAATGTTCATGAAGAAATAGACACAAATGATGAAGTGCAGCAGTACACAGCACAGAGACCTGCTGTGTCGGCGATGGAAAACGAACGTGATCTGTTGGGCTGGTGGAAGGAACACAGTGTTACATACCCTAAATTGACCAAGCTGGCTAGAAGTATACTTTGCATTCTGGCGAGCTGTC
Organism: Heterodontus francisci; assembly: GCF_036365525.1. NCBI lineage: Eukaryota > Metazoa > Chordata > Chondrichthyes > Heterodontiformes > Heterodontidae > Heterodontus > Heterodontus francisci. The sequence continues at coordinate 400,652 of NW_027141398.1, read as the reverse complement.
GCATCAGGGAGAGGAACTTCAGTGTAGCTGGAAGGACAATCAACCAGTGGAGGACTGTCCTTCAGCCTTCCACTGTTGACTCTATTCTTTTTTTACATGACAATTTATAAGACCTTTTGTTCTTTTCTTTGCTATGTCTATAACAAAGACTACTGACTTGCTGTGGCTGTGACTGAGACTACATACTTGCTCTGCCTGTAACTGAGACTACTTACTTGCTATGTCTGGGACTGGGACCACTTACTTGCCCTGTCTGTGACTGAGACTACTTACTTGCTATCTCTGTAACTGAGACTACTTACTTGCTCTGTCTGTGAATGGGACGACTAACCTGTTATCTCTGTAACTGAGACTACTTACTTGCTCTGCCTGTAACTGAGACTACTTACTTGCTATGTCTGTAACTGAGACTACTTACTTGCCCTGCCTGTAACTGAGACTACTTACTTGCCCTGCCTGTAACTGAGACTACTTACTTGCTGTGTCTGTGAATGGGACGACAGACCTGTTATTTCTGTAACTGAGACTACTTACTTGCTCTGCCTGTAACTGAGACTACTTACGTGCTATGTCTGTAACTGAGACTACTTACTTGCTATGTCTGTAACTGAGACTAGTTACTTGGTCTGCCTGTAACTGAGACTACTTACTTGCCCTGCCTGTAACTGAGACTACTTACTTGCCCTGCCTGTAACAGAGACAACTTACTTGCTATGTCTGTGAATGGGACGACTGACCTGTTATGTCTGTAACTGAGACTACTTACTTGCTCTGTCTGTAACTGAGACTACTTAATTGCCCTGCCTGTAACTGAGACTACTTACTTGCTATGTCTGTGAATGGGACGACTGACCTGTTATGTCTGTAACTGAGACTACTAAATCCAATGTTCACCTCACTGCTGATTGGGTGCCTCGTTGGAGTAGGCTGTTTGTTTTCTTTGTAATCTGCGGTTTGACACGATTTGTTTCTGTTTTATTTGGTTATTATCACAGTGCTGTTTGTGGGAACTTGCTGTGGGCAATGGATGTTGTGTTTCCTACTTTCCAACAGTGACTACAATTCACAAAGACGTTCATTGGGTGGAAAGTGGTTTGGGACGTCCTGTGATTGTGAAAGGTGCTCCAGAAGAGCAAGTCTTTCTTTGTGGAGAGAAAATGGAAAATCTCATGAGAAGACTGCTTAAAAATCATGAGGGAGTCAAGACATTGTTTTAAAGTCTCAGAAGAGACAGGCTGATATTTCTGACAGAAAAGAGAAACTATGTCTGTATTTGAAAGTTATCTACAAAAACTTACTTCCACTCTGAGAGTCGAGATCTTTAATTTTATGTACTCAAGGAGTTTGAAGTCAGATTTTCAATAAATACATAACTGTATTTGATAACTTTTAGATTATTTGTTTTGCATTTTAATACTTCAAATCAGGGTTTCTGGGATGTTTTATCTCTTCTGAGACTGAACTGTAATCTTATAGAGGAACAAGACAGTCCAGTGTGGAAAACAATTAACAAGCATCACTTGCGGATTGTTTATCTGGCAGTGCTACAAAAACTTACAAAGATCTAAAGCATAGATGGACAATCTGAAAGCTTTGGAGGGTTGAGATTCACCTGTGACATCAAATAATCTGTGTTAAGAAAATTTTCTTTAAAAAAGTGACAGGAAACTTTATGTAAAAATGTTTTAAATGTCAATGCTAGAAATTGTTCAACATACTTTGTCAACATTAACATATATGTTTTGTTTTCCTTTGCAGGCTATTCAATGTGCAGGCCATTATGTGTATGCTGATCAACCAGATGTCTTCAATCAATCAGTACTGTAGATCTGCAGTACTGTAAACTAATGATCATACAGCACCGGGAATCTGCAGTACTGTAGACTAATGATCAGACCGCACAGGGAATCTGCAGTACTGTAGACTAATTATCAGACAGCACTGGGAATCTGCAGTACTGTAGACTAATGATCAGACAGCACTGGGCATCTGCAGTGCTGTAGACTAATGATCAGACAGCACCGGGAATCTGCAGTACTGTAGACAAATGATCAGACAGCACCGGGAATCTGCAGTACTGCAGACTAATGATCAGACAGCACTGAGAAAGCCTGCTATCTGATCTGTCATTTTTCCAACCAATCAATCTTTCCTTTCACTGAAGATAACTTGCAGGTACAGCAAGCAATTAACAAGGTAAATGGGATGTTGGCCTTCATTGCAAGAGGATGAGTATAGGAGTAAATATGTCTTGCTGCAATGAAATAGAGACTTGTTGAGACTGTACCTGGAGTATTGTGTGCAGTTTTGGTCTCTTACTTATAAAAAGATATACTTGTCATAGAGGTAGTGCAAGGAAGGTTCACCAAACTAATTCCTGGGATGAAGGGATTACCTTATCAGGAAAGATATAGCAGACTGGGCCGTTATTCTCTGGAGTTTAGAAGAATGAGAGGTGATCTCATTCAAACATACAAAATTCTTACAGGACTCGACAGGGTAGATGCAGGAAGGATGTTTCCCCTGACTGGGGATCTAGAACCAGGGGACACAGTCTCAGAATAAGGAGCAGGCCATTTAGGACTGAGATGAGGAGGAATTCCTTCACTCAGAGGCTGGTGAATCTTTGGAATTCTCTACCTCAGAGGGTTGTGGATGCTCAGACATTGAGTATGTTGAAGATGGGGATCGGTACATTTCTATATATTAAAAAATGTCAAGGGTTACAGGTGTTGAAGCAGACCAATCATGATCTCATTGAATGGTGGAGAGGGCTCAAAGGGCTGAATGGCTTATTCCTGTTCCGAGTTCTTATGTTATTGTGCTGTGGTCAGGGTAAGGGGGAACAAAACTGTGCTGCTGTACTACAGTGCTGTCCAACACTGACACTTTGTGTCACCGGGTTCCCACTGTGTAAATGACAATGATGAAACTGTAAAGTTCTAACCCTCACCTGTTCTTGTCTTACAAGGAATACTTCTCCTTTGTGCAGGAACCGGAATCGATGTGATGTTTCCCAGGACCAAGGAACAGTGCAGCCCAGCTCCTTCTAACGTACAGTAGGTATGTGATCATTCCCATAGTGTAAAGGCACAGACAGCTCACCAGTTCCACTGCCAGGGACACCAGAAGGAATCAGTCTCACACTGATCCCAAGATCCAGACACACATTTTCAATCCCAACAAGGTAAACAGGGCAGGTGAGACAGACATTGTATCCAGTTCAACCCAATTCAGTGCTGCTAAGAGGTAGAGACATGAATCCCAGGTCAACTATCAGATTTAAACAGAATCAGACAGTCATTTACAGCCCAGAGGAGGCTATTCGGCCAATTGACTCCATGTTTACCCTCCACGAAGGAATACAGTCAGTCCCACTCCATGGCTGGATCCCCATAGCCCTGCAATTCTATTTCTCTCGGGTGACCATTCAACATCCTACTGAAGTCAGTGATTGTCTCCACTTCCACATCCCTTGTGGACAGTGAGTTCCAGGTCATTACCACCCCCTGTGTAAAACTGTGTTTCCTCATATTCCCCCTGAATCTCTGGTCAAAAACAGTCAATCTGTGTAACCTAGTCCTTGTACCATTTGTTAATGGGAACAGTTTTTCCCTTCCCAGCTTGCCTGTTAATATCTTGTACACTTGAGTTAAATCTCCCCTCAATCTCCTTTGTTCTGAGGAGAACAAGCCCAGCTTTTCCAACCTTACCTTGTAACTAAAATCCTCCATCCCTGAAACCATTCTGGTAAATCTCCTCTGCACACTCTCAAGGACCCTCCCATCCATGCTGAGGGATTGTGACCAGAACTGGACACCGTAATCCAGTTGGGGGTCTAACCAGAACTTTATAAAGGTTCAGCATAACCTCACTGTTTCTGTACTCAATGTCTCTGTTTATAAAGCCCAAGATCCCATATGCTTTACTAACCTCTCTCTCAATATGTCCTGCCAGCGACAATGATCTCTGCACTTGCACCCTCAGGACCCTCTGTTGCTGCAAATTCTTTAGAACTGTGCCAATAATTATATATTGCCTCTCCCTATTCCTTCTGCCAAAAACATCACCTCACACTTGTCAGTATTAAATTCCATCTGCCACCTCTCTGCCCATTCTACTAGCCTATCTATGTCCTGTTGCAGGCGGTAAATATCATCCTCACTGTTTGCCTCACCTTCATGTTTGGTGTTGCCATCAAATTTTGAAATAGACTCTGTGCAGGCTGAGCTACAAATTAAATATTAGAAAGATCTGACACACTGTACTCGATTGAAAGGTGTTGGATTCATACCAGGTAGATGCTCCAGGACACAAATTAAAATGTCACCCACTTAACCTACAGTATGAGTTTAAACAATATTCATCCCAATAGTGTAACCTCACACCAAGCTTCGATGCAAATTCAAAATTCTGTGCAGTATCAGATTGAGTGATGCTGTAAAATAAAGAAACCCCGAGGGACAACTTTGATCACAGTTCAGCATTCATCCACATTATACAGCTGCAAGATGCAGTATCAATTGTTTTCAGCCCAGAGCTACACATTACATCCCATTTCAAACTGAAAGATACTGTGTCAATTCCATCACTGTACATTGAGTTCCAGAATACAAGCCAGTCAAAAAACCTCATGCACTATCATTAGTGCTGTAAAGCTTGGACTAATAGTATGTCTCTCTCTTGTGATTATAGGGAGACTGAGACAAAAGTAGTTAAAAAGACTCTCATAATAGTTAAATAAAACCAACAGCATCAAACACTGTGTTGCCATCATTTAAATTAAATGTCAAGCAAATATATTGTGCGGGATTAATTCTGTTACTTTCAGTGTCTGTTACTGTGTGAGAGTGTGGGATTAATTCGGTATCTGTCAGTGTCTGTTACTGTGTGTGAGTGTGGGATTAATTCTGTATCTGTCAGTGTATGTTACTGTGTGTGAGTGTGGGATTAATTCTTTATCTGTCAGTGTCTGTTACTGTGTGTGAGTGTGGTATTAATTCAGTATTTGTCAGTGTCTTACTGTGTGTGAGTTTGGGATTAATTCTGTTTCAATCAGTGTCTGTTACTGTGTTTGAATGTGGGATTAATTCTTTATTGGTCAGTATCTGTTACTGTGTGTGAGTGTGGGATTAATTCTGTATCTGTCAGTGTCTGTTACCGTGTGTGAGTGTGGGATTAATTCAGTATCTGTCATTGTCTGTTACTGTGTGTGAGTGTGGGATTAATTCAGTATCTGTCAGTGTCTGTTACTGTGTGTGAGTGTGGGATTAGTTCAGTATCTGTCAGTGCCTGTTCCTGTGTATGAGTGTGGGATAAATTCTGTATCTGCCAGTATCTGTTACTGTGTGTGAGTGTGGCATTAATTCAGTATCTGTCAGTGTCTGTTGCTGTGTGTGAGTGTGGGATTAGTTCAGTATCTGTCAGTGTCTGTTACTGTGTGCGATGATGTGATTAATTCTGTATCTGTCAGTATCTGTTACTGTGTTTGAGTGTGGGATTAATTCTGTATCGGTCAGTATCTGTTACTGTGTGTGATGATGTGATTAATTCTGTATCTGTCAGTGTCTGTTACTGTGTGTGAGTGTGGGATTAGTTCAGTATCTGTCAGTGTCTGTTACTGTGTGTGAGTGTGGGATTAATTCTGTATCTGTCAGTGTATGTTACTGTGTGTGAGTGTGGGATTAATTCTTTATCTGTCAGTGTCTGTTACTGTGTGTGAGTGTGGTATTAATTCAGTATTTGTCAGTGTCTTACTGTGTGTGAGTTTGGGATTAATTCTGTTTCAATCAGTGTCTGTTACTGTGTTTGAATGTGGGATTAATTCTTTATTGGTCAGTATCTGTTACTGTGTGTGAGTGTGGGATTAATTCTGTATCTGTCAGTGTCTGTTACTGTGTGTGAGTGTGGGATTAATTCAGTATCTGTCATTGTCTGTTACTGTGTGTGAGTGTGGGATTAATTCAGTATCTGTCAGTGTCTGTTACTGTGTGTGAGTGTGGGATTAGTTCAGTATCTGTCAGTGCCTGTTCCTGTGTATGAGTGTGGGATAAATTCTGTATCTGCCAGTATCTGTTACTGTGTGTGAGTGTGGGATTAATTCAGTATCTGTCAGTGTCTGTTATTGTGTGTGAGTGTGGGATTAATTCAGTATCTGTCAGTGTCTGTTACTGTGTGTGAGTGTGGGATTAGTTCAGTATCTGTCAGTGCCTGTTCCTGTGTATGAGTGTGGGATAAATTCTGTATCTGCCAGTATCTGTTACTGTGTGTGAGTGTGGCATTAATTCAGTATCTGTCAGTGTCTGTTGCTGTGTGTGAGTGTGGGATTAGTTCAGTATCTGTCAGTGTCTGTTACTGTGTGCGATGATGTGATTAATTCTGTATCTGTCAGTATCTGTTACTGTGTTTGAGTGTGGGATTAATTCTGTATCGGTCAGTATCTGTTACTGTGTGTGATGATGTGATTAATTCTGTATCTGTCAGTATCTGTTACTGTGTTTGAGTGTGGGATTAATTCTGTATCGGTCAGTATCTGTTACTGTGTGTGATGATGTGATTAATTCTGTATCTGTCAGTGTCTGTTACTGTGTGTGAGTGTGGGATTAGTTCAGTATCTGTCAGTGTCTGTTACTGTGTGTGAGTGTGGGATTAATTCTGTATCGGTCAGCGTCTGTTACTGTGTGTGATTGTGGGAATAATTCTGTATCTGTCAGTGTCTGTTACTTTGGGTGAGTGTGGGATTAATTCTCTCGCTGTCACTCTCTCGTACAGTATGTTGTTTGGGTCGAAGTCTCTAGCTGTCATAATCTGTTACTGTGTAAGTGTTAAATTAGTTCTGGATCTTTCTGTCTCCCTCTCTGTTGTCCGTGTGTGTGGAATTTATTCTGTATTCACTCTGCTCTGCTATAGTATGTTAGTGAGCGTTTCAGTCTGTATATGCCACTCTATGGGAATCCGGATTCATTCTGTCTCTGACTTTTTCTGCTATTGTATCTTTGTGTGAGAGAAATTGATTCTGGATCTCTCAGTCCCTGGTGCAGTTTGTTCGTGTGAGATTCATTCTGCCTCTGACACTCTGATTCAATATGAATGAGAGATTAATTCTGTATCACACACTGTCTGGTACTGTGAGTGTTTTTGTATTTTACCTGCATCTGTCAGTCTCTGCTATTTTTTCATGTTTGGGATTAATATTGTTACTGTCAGTCTCTGTTGCAGTATGTGAGCATGGGATGGATTTTATATTTATATCAGTCTCTGCTACTGTGCGTGTCGAATTCTACCTGTATCTGTCTGTCCATGGGAAAGTGTGTGTGTGTTTTGGATTCATTCTCCGTGTCCATTACTCTATGAGAGTGTTGGATACTTTCCCTATCTGTCTCTGCTACTGTCTGTGAATGTGGGGTTCATTCTGTATCTCTCAGTCACTGGTACTGTTTGTGTGTGTTAGATTCTTTCTGTCTATGTCAGTTTGTGCTAAAGTACGAGTGAGTGATTAATGCTGTTTGTGTCATTCTCTGTTGCAGTCTATCAGTTCGAGTTTAATTCTGTATTTCTCAGTGTCTGGTATTGTTTGTGAATATGGGATTCATTCAGTATTTGTCAGTCTATATAGTTTATTGTCAGTGTGCACTATATTTTTTGTCTGTAAGTCTCCGTTACTGCATCTGAATGTGTGTGTGTTTTCTGTGAGAGAGAGAGAGAAATTCATTCTCTGTCAGACTCTGGTAATGTGTATAAGTGGGATTAATTCTGTATTTTTCAGTCTCTGGCACTGTATGTGAATGTGTGGTTCAGTTTGTCTATGTCAGTAGTGTGTGTGTGTGGCATTCTGTCTGTACCTATCGGTCTGTGGTACTGTTTGAGGGGTCTGACATTCCCTGCTACAGTGTGTAAGCATGTGATTCACTCTGTTTGTGGTACTGGAGGAGAGTGTGAGATTTAGTCTGTATCTGTCAGTCTCTTGTATGTTTGTGCATCTGCTGGTCATTTGTCAGATGTATTTCATTTGCATCTCACCTCTGGTCTCTCAAATAATATATTTAACATTAATACCTCAGTAGGTATTTACGTCACATTTAATTTAAATGATGACAACACTGGGTTTGATTCTGTAGATGTTATTTAACGAATATGAGAGTGTTATAACTACCATTGACTCAGTCTCACTGTAAACACATCAGTGATACATAATTTTACCCCAACCTTTACAGCACTAATGATAGTGCATGAGGTTTTCAGACTGGCTTGCATCCTGGAGCTCAATCTGCAGTGATGGAATTGACACTGTATCTTTCAGTTTGAAATGGGATGTAATGTGTAGCTCTGGGCCGAAAACAATTCATACTGCATCTTGCAGCTGCATAATGTGGATGAATGCTGAACTGTGATCAAAGTTGTCCCTCGGGATTTCACTATTTTACAGCATCACTCAATCTGATACTGCACAGAATTTTGGACTTGCATCTAAGCTGGGTGTAAGGTTACACTATTGGGATGAATATTGTTTAAACTCATAACGTAGGTTAAGTGGGAGACATTTTAATTTGTTTCCTGGAGCATCTAACTGGTATGAATTCAACACCTTTCAATCGAGTCCAGTGTGTCAGATCTGTCTAATATTTAATTTATAACTCAGCGTGCACAGAGTCTATTTCAAAATTTGATGGCAACACCAAACATGGAGGTGAGGCAAACAGTGAGGATGATATGAACCGCCTGCAACAGCACATAGACAGGCTAGGAGAATGGGCAGAGAGGTGGCAGATGGAATTTAATACTGACAAGTGTGAGATGATGCATTTTGGCAGAAGGAATAGGGAGAGGCAATATGTAACTATTGGCACAGTTCTAAAGATTTTGCAGGAATAGAGTGGCCTGAGGGTGCAAGTGCATAGATCATTGCAGGTGGCAGGAGGTATTGAGAGAGTGGTTAGTAAAGCATATGGGATCTTGGGCTTTATAAACAGAAGCATTGAGGACAAAGGCAGCGAAGTTATGCTGAACCTTTACAAAGCTCTGGTCCAGTTCTGGTCACCATACCTCAGCATGGATGGGAGGGTCCTTGAGAGGGTGCAGAGGAGATTTACCAGAATGGTTTCACGGATGGTGGATTTTAGTTACAAGGTTAGGTTGGAAAAGCTGGGCTTCTTCTCCTCAGAACAAAGGAGATTGAGGGGAGATTTAACTGAAGTGTACAGGATTTTAACAGGCACGCTGGAAAGGGAAAAACTGTTCCCATTAACAATTGGTACAAGGACTAGTTGACACAGATTGAATGTTTTTGACCAGAGATTCAGGGAGAATATGAGGAAACACTGTTTTACACAGAGGGTGGTAATGACCTGGAACTCACTGCCCACAAGGGAGGTGGAAGTGGAGACAATCACTGACTTCAGTAGGATGGTGGATGGTCACCCGAGAGAAATAGACTTGCAGGGCCACGGGGATCGAGACAGGGAGTGGGACCGACTGTATTGCTTTGTGGAGAGTAAACATGGAGTCAATTAGCCGAATAGCCTCCTCTGCTGTATATGACTCTATTTATATCTGAGAGTTGACCTGGGATTCATGTCTCTACCTGTCAGAATTACTGAATTGGTTTGAACTGGATACAATGTCTGTCTCTCCTGCTCTATTTACCTTGTTGGGATTGAAAATGTGTGTCTGGATCTTGGGATCAGTTTGAGACTGACTCCTTCTGGTGTCCCTGACAGTGGAACTGGTGAGCTGTCTGTACCTTTACACTATGGAAATGATCACGTACCTACTGTGTGTTAGAAGGATCTGGGCTGCAATGTTCCTTGGTCCTGGGAAACATCACATCTATTCCGGTTCCTGCACAAAGGAGAAGTATTCCTTGTAAGACAAGAACAGGTGAGGGTTCGAACTTTACAGTTTCATCATTGTCATTTCCACAGTGGGAACCCGGTGATACAAAGTATCAGTGTTGGACAGCACTGCAGTACAGCAGCACAGTTTTGTTCCCCCTTAACCTGACTACAACACATTAACAGAAGAACTAGGAGCAGGAGTAGCTCATTCAGCACTTTGAGGCCTCTCCACCATTCAATGAGATCATGGTTGGTCTACTTCAACACCATTTTCCTGCACTATCCCTGTAACCCTTTGATGTTTTTAGTATATAGAAATGTATCGCTCTCCATCCTGAACATACTCAATGACTGAGCATCCACAGCCCTCTGGGGTAGAGAATTCCAAAGATTCACCAGCCTCTGAGTGAATAAATTCCTCCTCATCTCAGTCCTAAATGGCCTGCTCCTTATTCTGAGACTGTGTCCCCTGGTTCGAGATCCCCAGTCCGGGGAAACATCCTTCCTGCATCTGCACTGTTGAGCCCTGTAAGAATTTTGTATGTTTGAATGAGATCACCTCTCATTCTTCTAAACTCCAGAGAATAAAGGCCCAGTCTGTTTAATTTTTCCTCATAAGGCAATCCCTTCATCCCAGGAATTAGTTTGGTGAACCTTCATTATCTCCCTCTATGACAAGTATATCTTTTTCTAGGCAAGAGCCCAAAACTGCACACAATACTCCAGGTACAGTCTCAACAAGGCTCTATTTCATTGCAGCAAGACATCTTTACTCCTATACTCATCCTCTTGCAATGAAGGCCAACATAACATTTACCTTGTTAATTGCATGCTGTACCTGCAAGTTACGTTCAATGAAAGGAAAGATTGATTGGTTGGAAAAATGACAGATCAGATAGCAGGCTTTCCCTGTGCTGTTTGATTGTTAATGTACAGTACTGCATAATCCCGGTATTGTCTGATCATTAGTCTACAGCACTGCAGAATCCCGGTGCTGTCTGATCATTAGTCTACAGTACTGCAGATTCCCGGTGCTGTCTGATCATTGGTCTACAGTACTGCAGATTCCCGGTGCTGTCTGATCATTAGTCTACAATCCTGCAGATTCCCTGTGCTGTCTGATCATTCGTCTACAGTACTGCAGATTCCCGGTGCTGTCTGATCATTATTCGACAGGACTGCAGATTCCCGGTGCTGTCTGATCATTAGTCTACAGTACTGCAGATTCCCGGTGCTGTCTGATCATTAGTCCACAGTACTGCAGATTCCCGTTGCTGTCTGATCATTAGTCTACAGCATTGCACATTCCCGGTGCTGTCTGATCATTAGTCTACAGTACTGCTGATTCCCGGTGCTGTCTGATCATTAGGCTACAGTACTGCAGATTCCCGGTGCTGTCTGATCATTAGTCTACAGTACTGCAGATTCCCGGTGCTGTCTGATCATTAGTCGACAGTACTGCAGATTCCCGTTGCTGTCTGATCATTAGTCTACAGTACTGCAGATTCCCGGTGCTGTCTGATCATTAGTCTACAGTACTGCAGATTCCAAGTGCTGTCAGATCATTAGTCGACAGTACTGCAGATTCCCGGTGCTGTCTGATCATTAGTCTACAGTACTGCAGATTCCCGGTGCTGTCTGATCATTAGTCTACAGTACTGCATATTCCCAGTGCTGTCTGATCATTAGTCTACAGTACTGCAGATCTACATTACTGTTTGATTGAAGACTTCTGGTTGATCAGCAAACACATAATAGCCAGCACCTCGAATAGCCGACAAAGCAAAACAAAACATATATGTTAACATTGACAAAGCATGTTGAACAATTTCCAGCATTGACATTTAATACAATTTTGCATGAAGTTACCTATCACTTTTTTTAAAGAAAAATATTCTTAGCCTAGATTATTTGATGTCATGGATGAATCTCAAACCTCCAAAGCTTTCAGAGTGTCCATCTATCTTTTGACATCTTTGTAAGTTTTTGTGGCACTGTCAGATAAACAATCTGTTTCAGCTGGTTGAAAGATTGTTTAAAAGATGATGATTGAAGCACAATGTCAGTGATTGTTTGGTCATGAGTTGAACAGAAACCCATGGAGTTGTTTCCACACTTTACCAGTATTTGTATTGCTTAAACTAAACACAGCGATTGCCCGAAGGCTCAGTAAATATCATTATACATTATGTAAACTCCTGCTTTACGGGTTGAAATACTTGCTGCAAGTTTATCCAGTGAGCAGCTGAAATGCAGAGAACAGGAAGGTCCTGAATGAATAATTATCATAAATTGATTATAAAATATACAGTATTTATATAAAAAAATTAAACTGTTCACTGCTCGGACTTGAGTCCACACACACACCAACAACCCGACCGAACAACAGCGGACCCGACCCAACACTTCTTGACCCCCAACCGGCAAAAATCTGCAGCGCATGCGTGATGACAGTAACGGCACTGGCTCACTGCGCAGACTCAATTCCGACCCGGACTCCCAGCTCCGGTCAGTTTTTTTTTATTTCAAGACAGACCAGCAGAGACTGACCGAGTGTGTCCGACCCGAACCCGAACTGGACCCGAGCCCGAAAGCCGGAGCCGCAAGCTGGGCCCGAGCCGAGGCGGACACATGTGCTCGTGTCCCGCTCGGGTTGGACTCGGGTATCCAGGCCTCTCGTGTTCATTCAACACAGTCCCCGACTCCCGTTGAACTTCCCCGCTATTCAATGTTAATCTCTGAACACATCTGCAGACTCGCTCCCAAACCTGGTGTTGCTGCTGGAAGCAGATGTTGTTTGTTCACTTACCCCGGGACCTGGATGTCTCCATTCGCAGCTGATTGAAACAATCTTCCGCTCACTCACTGAATGACGCTCAGAGACAGTGTTGGGGGAAGGGGAGCGCATGCGCTCTTCTCCTCATGATGACGCCCCCAGTGGGCGGGGCTATACAGCGCGTGCGCAGCTCTCTGCAACGAAAATAAATGGGAACTTACCCCATTTCACCCTCATTAATGTGTGAACAGTGAAACTGAACATGGGGTTAGGGTGGAGGGAGGGTGGGGAGGGGTGGAGGGAATCTATACCCTAGAAAGCCGGGAGCTGATCCCATTTAGATGTTCAAATTGCCGTCTCCCCCTGCAGGCTGTTTGTTATTATTGAGGCCCTCCTCTCAAAACAATCCGACAGAAACATGGGAGGAAGGAGGAAGTCGGTGTGTTTGCTGGGACCTTGTAGAATTCATTTCAGTCAGCAAAGGTTTGTCTAACCGGAGTAAAACCCGCGATCAATGTGTGTAATACCGAATGGCGGATCTTCATCGTTTCATTCGAAACAAGTGAGTCACGGAGCTGCCGCGATTATACCGGACACACAAACACAGTGAAAATAGAGCCCGTCCCAGAGTTTCAGCTCCCGGTTGTTAAATATCCTCATGTACACAGTCTTTGCTGTGAATTTTCAGGGCTCAGCTGCCGATTTCTACTCCTGTATCCCTGAAACGCTCGGAGTCAGGAGATCCTGGAACTCCCTGTTGAAAGATTTATGGACAGGAATTTTTCCAGCCTTTGGTCCAGTCGATCATAACCTGCTGTTCAATCATAGTATTATTCACACAATTAATGTGAAATTCTGTTCATTACTCAGGCCTTGAACTCGGTTTGAGCAGATCAACTACTGAAAGATTCAGCATCTTTCCAGATATAGCAGCCAGAGCTGGATCGAGGGACTCAGGGTTTACTCCTGCACACACACAACAGAAGGAGTGACAGTCACACAGGGATGGGAACTGGTATCGTTTCTGTCGCCTACTCACCCAACAGGCAGAGTTAGAGACTGATAAAACATCCAACCCACTGCAATTCAGTACTGGAGAAATACAGAGGCTCTTCCACTCCATCCTTCCCTCCCATACACACGGCAGATTGACAGCACAAGGCCTTTCAGGTGTCATTTCCGTGACCAAGAGTTTCATTCCGCATGATATTAAACAGATATTTATTCTTCATCCTGGAAATACTCGGACTCACTCTTACATTTCGACCAGAATGTTTTGGCCAAATGAGGAGCCGCCCCTGCACCCGCTCCCCTGCCTTTTTCAGACAACCTTCCAGTCTCAGCGTCACACACGTTACCAATAATTTGCTTTTGATGAATATGACTCAAAGATTGTTTGCAGCGCCAATCACTTCAATAATAATGGCAGTACAAATATCCCATATCCTCGACATCACCATAATTCCTTCCAAGCAGAATAGTGAAAGTGCAGGTAAAAAAAGAAAAATGTTTGCTAGAGATTATAAGAAAATATTAATGAGTAACAACAGAGAGAAACAAAAATCATTGATAAATATACAAAAATACAAAATGATGGTGCAAGAAATTGCGGACCATTTAAGGATAAAGAAAGGAAATCTCCTTGTGTTGGAAAAGGTAATGAGAGCGTTATATGTCTGTTCACAAAAGCAAGGATGAAGTTAATGGCCCGGTAGAGAAGGGATACAGAGATATTGGATAGAATGAAAATAGACAGAAAGGAGGTTCTCAATAGATTGGGATCACTTCACGTTAATGAGTCCAGATAGAAAGCATCTCAGATTACTGATGCAGATAACAGAATTCCTGACGATAATGTTTGGATATTGAAGTAGATCCAGTTGCCTGAAACAGTGCAAATGTTACAGACCTGTTCTAGAAACGGGAAGGAAAATGCTGGTGACTACAGACCAATTAATTTTATCATCAGTGGTCGAAAACAATTGCAAACAAGTGTCAAGGATCAAATGAACTTCAACTTGTAGAATGATGAGTTAATAAGGGACAAGCAGTACCGATTTGCCAAAGACAAATCATGTGCGACTAACCTGATTGAATTCTTGGGGTTGACTTTGCTGAAGGTAGTACTGTAGATATTGGATATCTGCTTTTTGAAAGGCATTCGATCAAGTAGTACATAACAGAGTTACACAGAAAATAGAAGTTCATGTTAAAAATTGATACTGGTATGCTGAGATGGTAGTTGGCTAAAGGATAGGTGACAGAGTGTAGCAGTGAACTGATGTCTTTTTAATGTGAAGAAGTATGCAGTCGGCTGACACAGAAACCTTTATTAACAACATTGCTTTCAAGGGACCATAATTTGGAAGTTTGAGGAGGACAAAATACATAGCAATGTATGTAAATAGTAAAGAGCTGTAAGTTTCAGGTAGATGTTACCTGAACAGAGGTGAGACAGAGAATACCCAACCTGTCTCACCTTGAGATTCTTGACCAAGATGGACCTACGAGGTACAGAGTCAAGTTCTGTGTTCAAGTCAGAGAGTTTATTGGGCTTAACTAAGATCTACAAAGTTAATCCTTAACAACAGCAATAAGTATACAGTAACACTCAGTACTGGTTCTTGCTTCTGAGCTTGCTGGGACATGGACTTCTCTCCTTCTTCTTCTCTTGCTGTGTTGACTATAGTCTATCTTCTCCTTCTAAGTGTGCCAACAATGTTCTGTTCACCCTTTGCTAAGTGTATCGATGACATCCCATATCACCCTTTCTTTTACCATATTAAGTTCTGAATTGTTCCGAGTATCCTAATTGGTTCAATCTATACACTTTTCAGATGCTTCCTGTGTCTTTCACATTTAGCAAGGATCCTTGTGTTCCTGGTTCTCGTCTCTCTCATAAGGGGAAACTTCCTCTCAGTATCCACCCTGCCAAGTGCTCTCAAGATCTTATGGATTTCAACAAGATCACTTCTCATTCTCCTTAACTCCAATGGATACAGGCCAACCTGTCCAACCATTTCCCAAAAGATAACCCCTTCATCCCAGCGATCAGTCGAGTGAACGTTCTCTGAACTGCTTCTAATGCAATTTCTGTGCTTTCATCAGTAAGGAGACCAAAACTACACAGCATTACAGATGCAGTCTCACCAATACCCTGGACAACTGTAGCAAATCTTCCTTACTTTAAGAGTCCATTCCCCTTGCAATAACTGACATCATTCCATTTGTCTTCCTAAACTCATGTTGTCCGTGCATACTAACTTTTTGTGATTCTTGCAACAGATACCCAACTCTGTCGCGTTGTTTTACTGTCTGTTTCAGTTCCATGTTGATTCAGCGCGTTATGAATGAAACGGCTGCAAGTGATAATGTATTCGTGAGGGCCGAGTCAAACCGAGCTGTAAGACAGTGGGGGATCTCGGACGAAATAAATGAAGCTGCAAGGAGTCAGATTTCATAATTCTTCCCGCCAAATTATGGTTTT
The DNA here is from genome assembly GCF_036365525.1 of Heterodontus francisci. NCBI lineage: Eukaryota > Metazoa > Chordata > Chondrichthyes > Heterodontiformes > Heterodontidae > Heterodontus > Heterodontus francisci. Next base: position 384,556 of record NW_027141398.1, on the reverse strand, counting down.
TTAAAAATTTTTGCCTTGTTTTGCTATCTGAAATTGGCGGGCTTTTTGAGTTCGATTTCATTTCAGTTACATTTCAACCAATCAGAGAGGGGCATTTCCCTCCTCCCTTTTCCTTCCCAGAGCTTGTTTCAAACTTGACTGATGGACGGGGCTGCATCCAATCACAACACTAGGGCGGTCCCTCTACTGTCTTAAATGGACAGTCCCTGAGCAGCCTCAACATTTCCAGTGTCTTTGTTCCAGATCTTCTCCCATAATGCCCAGAACCAAGCAGACAGCGCGCAAATCGACCGGAGGGAAAGCTCCCCGCAATCAGCTGGCTACCAAAGCGGCCCGCAAGAGCGCTCCAGCCACGGGCGGAGTGAAGAAGCCTCACCGTTACAGACCCGGCACTGTGGCTCTGCGGGAGATCCGCCGCTACCAGAAATCCACTGAGCTGCTCATCCGCAAACTGCCCTTCCAGCGCCTGGTGCGGGAGATCGCGCAGGACTTCAAGACAGACCTGCGCTTCCAGAGCTCGGCCGTCATGGCCCTGCAGGAGGCCAGCGAGGCTTACCTGGTGGGGCTCTTTGAGGACACCAACCTGTGCGCCATCCACGCCAAGCGAGTCACCATCATGCCCAAAGACATCCAGCTGGCCCGCCGTATCCACGGGGAGCGCGCCTAAACTCACCCTGCCCCGAACTGAGTTTGGCATCAAATAACACAACGGCTCTTTTAAGAGCCACCAAATCGGCAAAACAAAGAGCTGCGATCACCTGTTATCAGAGAAATGTGGTCTGGAGCAGCGATACCAATGTGCACAGATCATTTTATTAGAGGGGCGATCATTTTAGGACTCAACAAAAGCTTTATTTGTGCAGAAACGCTGGAATTGTTAAAATGCCTGACAAATATCTCCAGTGGCAAGCGGCTAAATCCCGAATCATACCAACACAAAGCAGCGCTTGCATTATAAAATTGCCGTCTCTCAGATAGGTACCAGCCCTTTCACAGATAAAGTGGGTGTCTCTGAAAAGAGCCTTTGGGCCAGCTGGAGTTGTCTGGGGATGATGCGGGACTTCTTGTTGTTGTCCCGGGCCGCGTTACCGGCCAGCTCGAGGATTTCAGCTGTCAGAGACTCGAGCAGAGCAGCCAGATAGACAGGGGTTCCGACACCCACACGCTCAGCAGAGTTCCCTATTTCTCAGGAGCCAGTGAACATGGCCCACCGCGAACTGCAATCCAACCCAGGAGGAATGAGACTTGGCCATGCCCCGAGCTTTGCCACCGGTCTTCCCTCTTCCAGACATTATTTTCCCCCCCAAAAAATATACTTTATTCACAAAAATCTATAAAAACTACATTACAAAACAGTTGAGGAAGAATGATCAAATCTGCCCACTTATCCCTTCTGGATGAATGATAGTGAGGACACTGGTGATTGGTCACTCTGTGCAGCTTCTCATTGTGTTGTTCATGTTACCAATCAGATAGTTGCTTAGTTCACCAATCCAGAGACATCACGTTAATAAGGCGGAAAATAACCGCGCCGGATTGGCAGACTCCAAACCGTTTCTTTTTCAAATTTGAAAAGCCCGCCAACAGAATTCTAAAACAAGGAGCGGCTTCACTGCATATCAAGTTATTAGATCATATAGCCTTACGACAGGGATGTAAAAATATCCCCCATATTGTATTATTTAACATTTTCTCACAAGTTCCAGATTCGCTTTTCCAATCCGGCATCTATTCAGATTCATTTTCTGTCCTGTTTTGAAACAGTCTGTAACCGGCAGGCAAAAAGCCTCATTCACAGCATTCTGTAACCGGATACATTTCAGATCAATGTTAAAAAAAACACATCACACATTATAAATTGGTCCCGATTCGTGGGAGACAAAAGCGGAGTGTAGATTTTCAGTGTGTGGTGTTAAAGATTGAGACTGAGGGTTCCTGCACCAACGGGGTTTCTAAATAATGTACTTATTAATTATTGAAGCTGTGCTGATGGGTGTCTGGGCCTTTCTCTTTGTTCGTGTCCGATCTGTGAATTTGGAGTTTAATCTGTGCCTGTCAGTTTCTGCTCTGGAAGGTTGTTTGATTTTCCCTCTGTACTTGTTAGTCAGTAATATGTTTGTGTAGCTTTACACTGCACATGTTAATTGATGACAGGTGAGTCTGGTTTTCACTCGACATGTCAGTCTCTGGTTTGGAGGCCTCGACTATATTCTGTACCTATCAAACATCTATATATGAGGGTGGGTTTTAACCTGTTCCTGTCAATATGTTTTATGTCAGTACTGTTTATTATCTGTATCTGTAAGTTTCTGATGAATGAATGTGGACGGAATCGCATCCGAGTCATTGATCATTAAGAGTTATTTTGCACTGTAACTGCCAGTATCTGATATGTGAGTGTGGGTTGTGATCTGCATCTGCCCGTTTCTGGTATGTGACATGAGCATTGTTTTTGCTCTGTGTGTGTTAGCCTCACGTGTCAGAAGCTGGGTTTAGTTGAACATCTCACTCTCTGCTGTATGATTCTGGATTTTCATCTGTAAAGTTATTATCTGAGATGGGCATGTGAACTTTATTCTGTGTGCCAATTTCTGGGATGTGTGTGTGTGTGTTCTTTCTGTTCCTGTCAGTTTCTGACATGTGAATATGGATTTTCCTCTGTTCTGGTCAGTTACTGCAATGTAAGTCGCTCCTTTATTCTGTGCAGTCAGTTTCTGGTCTGGAAGAAAGATTTTTATTCTTTACCTTTTATATTCTGGCAAGTGAATGTGAGATCACCCTGTATCTGTCAGTTTGTGACATGTTACTGTGTCTTTTACTCTTCACCTGTCAGTTTATGATATGTGAATGTGGATTTTATTCTGTATCTGTCAGTTACTACAAAGCAAGTATGTATTTTATTCTGTACCTGTTTGTGTCTTGGAATTGATCGGAGATTTTACCCTATATCTGTCAGTCTCTGGAATGTGAATGTTGCTATTACTCTGTGTCTGTCTGTGTCAGATTTGTCAGCAAGTATTTAACTTTCCCTTTCTGTTCCTGACATATGAATGTGGATTTTACTATGTATCTCTCAGTTACTGGTATGTGATTGTGGGTTTTATTCTGTATCCACAAGCCTATGATCAGTGATTGTGACTTGTGTCCTAGGTCTGTCACTATCTTGTTTCATATGTCCATTATTCTGTGCATGTTACTTTACGGAAAATGACTGCAGGATTTATTCTTTTCCTGCCATATTACCACTATGGCTTCAAAAGCTGGTCAGAAGCCGGATATTCTGTAGTTAGTAACTCATGTCCTAACTCCTTAAAGACTTTCCATCACCTACAAGCCACAAGTCATAAGTCTGATGGATTACTCCCCAGTTGCCTGGATGTGTGCACCCCAAACAACACGCTAGAAACTCGATACCATCCAGGACAAAGCAGCAGGCTTGATTGGTTTACCATTCACCAGATTAATCATTTACTCCCTCCACCACCAGTGCACAGTGTGTACCATCTACAAGATATACTGCATCAACCTGAGGAAGCACCATGAAACAGCACCTTCCAAACCCCCGACATCTGCTACCAAGTGGAACATGGGCAGCAAATGTATGAGAACATTACCACCTGCAAGTTCATCACCAGTTCATATGTCATCCTGGCTTGAAAATATAACACCATTCCTGCATCATCATTCAGTTCAAATTCTGCAACTCCCTACCTAACACCACTTTGGGTGTACCTACACTACAAAGACTGGAGGGAGCAAGAAGGCCACTCGACACCATCTTCTAAAGGGCAATGAGAGATGGACAACAATTACTCTCCTTTCTACAGATGCTCACATCCCATAAACATACACTTCAAATAATCATAAAGGTGTGTATATGAATAACATTTGTTCTGTATCTGTTCATCACTGGTACAGTATGAGTGTGGAAGTCATTCTCCATCTGTCTCTCTGAAAGACAGGATCTGTTTGTTTATATTTATGGAACAATGAAGGAACTCTTACACATCTAGATCTGTCCAACTATCTGTCCCTCTTTGTATGGTATGAGAGTGAAGGATTTATTCTTTATCTCAGAATGTGGAATGTGACTGTGGGTTTTTCTCTGTATCTGTCAATTACTGATAAACAGATGTGGGTTTTCCACTGCACCTGTCTACTTCTGATGTGAGTGTGATTTTAACTCTTTTCTGTCAGTATCCGATGTATGAGCACGTGCTTCAATCTACCTGCCAACTTCTGATGTGAGTGTGGGTTTTATTATGTATCTATCAGCTTCTGGTATGTATGTGTTGGTTTTGTCATGTACCTGTCAGTTTCTGCTGAAGTGAACAGTGGTTTTGGTTTGAATCTCTCACGATCTGTTATATGAGAATGAGTATTGTTTTGTCCTTGTCAATTTCTGGAATAGCAGAAAGCTCTTTACATTGCACATAATACAAAGGAAAATACTGTGAATGCTGGAATTTAAAAACAGAAAATGCTGTAAACACTCAGCAGGCCTGCCAACATCTGTGGAGACAGAAACAGAGTTCACCTTTCACGTCAATGGCCTTTCATCATTGATCTGAAATGTGAACAGTCTCCCTCTCTCCACAGGTGCTGCCAGACTTGCAGAGTATTTCCAGCATTTTCTGTTTTCATTTACACTGTACCTTCTTTATTCTGGCGAGTGAATGTGGGATCACTCTTCACCCTTTCATTTCTGATGTGTGAGTGTGGATTTTACCCAGCGTGTTGTCATTTACTGCAATGCAAATATCTGTTTTATTCTGTACCTTTTTCTTTGTGGTAATTGATTGTGGATTTTAACCTGCATCTGTCAGTCTCTGTAATGTGAATGCTGCTATTACTCTGTATTTGTCTGTGCATGATTTGTGAGTATATGTTTTACTTTCCCTGTCTGTTTCTGGCATCTGAATGTGGATTTTGCTATGTACCTCTGAGTTTCTTTATGTCTATGTGGGTTTTATTCTGTCTCTGCATGTCTCTGGTGAGTGTTACGTATTCCCTGTACCTATCAATATCACACTTGTCAGTGTGGCCATTATTCTGCACCTGTTGCTTTATGGTAGTGCTTTTCCTATCAATCTCTGATATGCTACTATACATTTTATTCTGTACTTGTCAGATTCTGTGATGTGATATTGTTTTTCTCTGTCTATGTGTGTCTGGTATGTCATTATCAGTTTTACTGTGTACCTATTAGCTTCTGGTATTTGAGTATGAGGCTCACATTCTATATTTCAATTTGTTCCGTGAATCTACTTCGGCTTTGAACTGACAGTTTCTATTCTGTGACTGTACATTTAAAGGATGATTGTTAATTTCTGCTCAATAGGTGTTCATTTAACTCTGTTCATGTCAGTCTCTGCAGTGGGAATTTGTGATTTATGCTGAAACTGCCATTTGTTTATCTTGATGGTATGCTCAATCCTGTTCCTGTCAGTCTCTGTTTTTAAGGTTTTTTTCTGAGTATTTGTCAGTCTCTGACGTGTGAGTGTGGGATGTCCTTTGTGTCTGTAAGTTTTTAATGTGAATGAGAGGTTTTTTAATCTGTACATGGCAATTCCTGAAAAACAAGTTTGGGTTTTACTCTGTAACCCTCATACTCTGGTATTTGTGTTTGTGTCTTTTTCTTCTCATTACCTGTCTGTTTCTGAAAAGTTGGTTTGAATTTTACTTTGTGCCAGTTACATACTGATCCCTGTTTGTGGGGCTTACTCTGCACCTCTCACTTTCTTATGTGATTCAGATTTATATCTGTACCAGTCAAACTCTGGTATTTGCATCTAGATTTTACTCCACATCAGTCTAACTCAGAATCGTGAGTGTTGTTTTTTTACCTTGTTTCCTTTGTACTTTGCAGTATGGAACTGTAATTGTCACTTTCTGGTATTTGTGTGTCGCTTTTCTTTCATGTCTCTCAGTCTCTGTTGTGTTTTTCCGTATTGTGGGTGAGTGGGTTTGCTTCATGCCTGTCAGTTTCTATATGTTAGTGCAGTTATATTTTCTAGTGGGTGAGTGTTTTTTTTTTCACTTCTTTTGCTGTATTATTCAGTTCCTTGGATACGGGTGTAAGTTTCACTCGATATCTCTTAATCCCTGGTCTATAGTTTATCTCTGTCAGTTTCTGATTTTGAGTGTGGGTTTATCTGTACCTGTCACTTTGTTTTATGTGAGAAACGTTTTATTCTGTATCTTTCAGTTTCTGATGTTTGTTTGTGTGTCTTGAACTTGTGCCCCTCAGTTTATTGCATGTGAATGTGGGTTTGACTGTTAATCTAACACTCACTTGTATATGAGTGCTGTTTACTCTTTATCTTTGATTGTCTGGTTTGTAAATTTAAGTTTTAACCTGTGCATTTAAATTTCTAATGTGCAGGTCTGGTTTTTAACCTGTCTATGTCATGTTCTGGTATACAAGTACGTGTTTCAGTCTGGCTTTTGAGTGTGGATTGTACACCACATCTCTACATTCTCGAGAATGTGAGTGTGATTTTTAATCTGTACATGTCAGTTTCTGACATGTGTCTGTGAGGTTTACTTTGTACATTTCATTCTCTGGTCTGTGACTGCTGAATTTATTCTGTATCTGTCAGTTTATGGAAAGTGACTTTGAGTTTTAGTCTGTATCTGTCAGTATTTGGTATATCTGTTATCTTAATTATGTGTGTTTTATTCTGTATCTGTCAGTGTGTGAAGTGCAAGTGTTGGGTTTTCTTTGTACCTGTCAGTTATGGATGAGAGATTTTCACTCTCTACCAGAAAATTTCTTGGCATTCAATGTGGATTTCACTCTGTGTCTGTCATTCTCTGGTAGTTGAGTGTGGCTTTTATACTGCATTTGCTATTTTCTGATATGTAAATGTAGATTTTAATCTTTAGCTGTTATTTTCCAGTATGCGAGTATGGGTATCAATCTGTCACTGTCAGTTTCTCATATGTGAGGGAGGCAGTTATTCTGCACCTGTTACTTTCTGAAATGTGTGAAGGTTTTTATCTTTCCCTGTCAGTTTCTGGTATGTGATTGTGCCCTTTGTTCTGACCCGTTCTGTGAAAGGAATGTGGGTTCTGTTCCTGTCAGTTTCTGGTATGTGATTGTGGCCTTTGTTGTGTCCCTATCCGTTTCTGTGAATGGAATATGGGTTCTGCTCCTGTCAGTTTCTGGTATGTGATTGTTGCCTTTGTTCTGTCCCTATCTGTTTCTGTGAATGGAATGTGGGTTCTGCTCCTGTCAGTTTCTGGGATGTGATTGTTGCCTTTGTTCTGTCCCTATCTGTTTCTGTGAATGGAATGTGGGTTCTGCTCCTGTCAGTTTCTGGGATGTGATTGTTGCCTTTGTTCTGTCCCTATCTGTTTCTGTGAATGGAATGTGGGTTCTGTTCCTGTCAGTTTCTGGTGTGTGAATGTGGGTTTATTCTGTATCTTTCAATCTTTGGAATTTGATTATGTGCTTTCTGCAGCACCTTTTAGCTTCTGTTAAGTGAATGAGATGCTAATTCTGCACCTGTCCATTGATAGTATATGAATGTTTATTTTACTCTGTAACTGTCAGTTTATGGAACATGAAGGTGTTCCCCCCCCCCGATCCTCCGCCACCGCCCCCCCCCACCTACCAACTTCCAATATGTGACTGTTGTTTTATTCTATACCTGCCATTTTCTGTATGTGATTCTGTTTTTTGATCTTTACCTTTCAGTTTCTGTTACTTGAGTGAGTTTTACTTTGCACCAGTTGGGTTCTGGTATGTGTCACTTTTAAGCTGTACCTGTTCAGTTAAGATATAACACTGTGGGTTTATTCTGTATCTTTCAAACTCTAGTGTGTGATATGGGGCTTTTCTCTGAACCTTTCGATTTTTGGTCTCTGTGTTTTAATCTGCAGCTTACAGTTCCTGATAGGTGTGTGTGCACATTTTCTTTTTTTCTGCAGCTATCAATGTCTACTGCACAAGTATGTGTGTTATTCCTCTCATTCAATTTCTCTTATTGGAGAATTGATTTTTCTTTATCCCACTCAGTCCCTGGCATGTGTCCATGTGTCTTGCGTGGTAACTGCAGTTTCAGTTAGGTGACTCTGGTGTTATTCTACATCTGACAGTCTCTTGCATGTGAGTGGTTTTATTTTCTTCTCTGGAGCTGTCAGTCTCCCTTCTGTGGCTGGAGGTTTTAATCTTTACTTTAAGTCGTTAATAATTTGTAAATGTGAATTTTACTCTGTCTGTCTGTTTACTGTATATGGGTATGTTTTTTTAAATCATCAGTTTCATAGAATCATAGAAAGTTTAAGGCACAGAAAGAGGTCACTTAATCCAACCTTCATTTGGTCCTGAACCCTGTAGCTTATGGCACTTGAGGTGCATACTCAGAGTACTTTTGAACCAGTTGAGGGTTCCTGCCTCAACTATCCTTTCAGGCAGTGAGTTCCAGACCCCCAACAACCTCTGGGTGATTTTCTTTCCCTCATCGCCCCACTAATTTTTCTATCAATCACTTTAAATCTATGGCCCTCGTCAATGACCTCTCTGTTCAGACCCTTCACCTCCACTCTGTCCAGGTCCCTCAAAATTCTGTACATTTCAATCAGCTCTTCCCTCAGCCTTCACTGTTCCAAAGAGAATAATCCCAGCCTTTCCAATCTTTCCTCACAGCTGCATTTTTTCAGTCCTGGCAGCATCCTCGGAAATCTCCTCAGTACCCTCTCTAGTGCAATTATGTCCTTACTGTCATGAGGTGACCAAAACTGGACACAGTTTCAGGTATGTGAGGGTGAGATTCAGTCTCTATTTTACTGTCTCCAGGGTGTGTCTCTCTTGTGAGATTGATATAGTGTCTTTCAATCTGATAGTGGGTGTGCTTTTGAATTGCGATTGATGTACCTGACTTTCAGAAGTACAGAATTGGAATGGATTGCAAACAATGTCTGTCTCTTCTGCTTTGTTTGATTGCTGGATTGAAAATGTGTCTCTGAACTTGGGATCAGTGAGAGTTTGACTACTTCTGCTCCATGTGTCTCTGGAATTAACTGATGGCCTCTGGGAGTGATAACATATCTACTCTGTGTTGTATGGAGCTGAATGTACATTTCCTTGTGCCTGGGAATCATCACATTCATTCTGTTCCCTTGAAGTATTTGCCTGCAGAAAGGAAGAACAATATCTCTTGGAACTGAAGATCAGTTGAGGTGGAAGCTAGAAAAGAGATTAATGTAACATTTCAATTAATAATCATTATTACTGACCCGGAACGTTAACTCTGCTTCCTTTCCACAGATGCTGCCAGACCGCTGAGTGGTTCCAGCATTTCTTGTTTTTATTTCAGATTTCCAGCACCGGCTGTATTTTGCTTTTATTAAAGAGATTAATGTAACATTTCAATTAATAATCATTATGACTAACCACAAATACTCACCAGAAATACAAAGAATGTCAGTGTCTGATTTCACTGCAGATCTCAGCATCTGCTGACCAGGTGTTTTGACCGATTTACAACAATTTAGTGACATCCAGAAACAAGCCAACATCTGCACTTCTCCAAGATTGGGACTACCTGAGGGATGTTTGTGCAGATCAGGTTTCTATTTCCATCTGACATTATAACATGAGAACCTAAGAAGTAGGAGCAGGAGTAGGCCATTCAGTCTCTCGAATCTGATCCACCGTTCAATAAGATTATGGCTGATCTGATCGTGGATTCAGCTCCATTATCCTGCCTGCTCCCAGAACACATTACTCCCATGGAGATCAAAAGTTTAACTCATCCTTGAATATATTTAACAACTCAGCCTCTGCTGCTCTCTGAGGTAGAGAATTCCAAAGAATAATGACGCTTTGAGAGAAGAAATTCCTCCTTCACTCCGTCTAAAATGGGAGATGCCTTATTCTGAAACTGTGCGCCCGAGATCTTGATTCCACTATTCACTGTATCTTTTGGGCCTCCTTATCTCGAGAGACAATGGATACGCGCCTGGAGGTGGTCAGTGGTTTGTGAAGCAGCGCCTGGAGTGGCGATAAAGGCCAATTCTAGAGTGACAGGCTTTTCCACAGGTGCTGCAGAGAAATATGTTTCTCGGGGCTGTTGCACAGTTGGCTCGCCCCTTGCGCCTCGGTCTTTTTTTCCTGCCAACTACTATGTCTCTTCGACTCACCACATTTTAGCCCCGTCTTCATGGCTGCCCGCCAGCTCTGGCGAATGCTGGCAACTGACTCCCACGACTTGTGATCAATGTCACACGATTTCATGTCGCGTTTGCAGACGTCTTTATAGCGGAGACATGGACGGCCGGTGGGTCTGATACCAGTGGTGAGCTCGCTGCACAATGTATCTTTGGGGATCCTGCCATCTTCCATGTGGCTCACATGGCCAAGCCATCTCATGCGCCGCTGACTCATTAGTGTGTACAAGCTGGGGATGTTGGCTGCCTCGAGGACTTCTGTGTTGCAGATATGGTCCTGCCACCTGATGCCAAGTATTCTCTGGAGGCAGCGAAGATGGAATGAATTGAGACGTCGCTCTTGACTGACATACGTTGTCCAGGCCTCGCTGCCATAGAGCAAGGTACTGAGGACACAGGCCTGATACACTCGGACTTTTGTGTTCCGTGTCAGTGCGCCATTTTCCCACACTCTCTTGGCCAGTCTGGACATAGCAATGGAAGCCTTTCCCATGCGCTTGTTGATTTCTGCATCTAGAGACAGGTTACTGGTGATAGTTGAGCCTAGGTCGGTGAACTCTTGAACCACTTCCAGAGCGTGGTCGCCAATATTGATGGATGGAGCATTTCTGACATCCTGCCAATGATGTTTGTTTTCTTCAGGCTGATGGTTAGGCCAAATTCATTGCAGGCAGCCGCAAACCTGTCGCAACACTCTCAGTAAACAGCGTGAAACAGGAGTTAAACCACGAACATGTATTACAGAACTGAGGCGAGAAACAGCAAAGATTTTCAACAGCAGCTTATTCACGTTCTGTCTCACTTATCTAGTTCACACACAGGCCGAGAAAGGCCTCTGCATTCCTCCGCTCACTCCATGTTGCGGGATCAGTTCATCCTCCACATTGCCTCTCACAAACAGCCCGCGACGCCCCCTGAACTTGCCCCGGAGTCAATGGCGATCTCTGATCCAGACTGCGGACAGGGTCCTAAAGCAATGTGCTGCTGGAAGCAGATTGCAGTTTGCTGCCTTACCCCGAGGCCGTAATATCTCCATTCCCTCTGTTAAAAACAAACTCTTTCCGCTCACTGAGTAAATGGCGTTCAACAGATTTGCTGGCGGAGGGGAGCACGCATGCGTACATTCGCTCATTCACAATCACTGGTGGGGGAGGTGCTGTACCGCGCATGCGCTGCATTCGGCAATAGTTTGAAAAACAAAAATCAATCGGAACTTTCTCCAGTTCAGTTTTATCTGATTTTGAGCAATGGAACCGGGACTGTGGGCAAGATTAGATAAAGTTTCCAGCTGGGAGATGAAACCTTTACCAAGCTCAACTTGAGATCATTCTCTGCACTATGTTTGCTGTTCATTAGCTCGATTTCTCAAACTGATCCTCCGAGGGAGTCGATGTGTTTGCAGGAAAAGGGCAGGAGTTAATATCTGACAGTTACAGTCAGAGATCAATTTAAGCAGATTGTAACTGTCTGTCACTGAGAGTCATAGCGAAGGGTTTGAGCTGAAAGATTACAGAGAGTTCAACAGGGCAGAGAAAGTTACATTTGGGACATTGTATGCCTCACTCTCTGACATATTCCCGGACTTTGAGATTAATAATGTGTCTTCCTCTGGCACCATATCAGTGAGAGATGAGATTGTAACGTCTGTTTCCCCAGGCGGATCTTTCGAGATAAAACGAATCTTACATTTCAGTCGACAGCTCAATAATTACAGGCCACTCAGTCTAACCTCAGTAGTGGGTAAATTATTGAAATCTATTCTGAGAGACAAGATAAACTGTCACTTAGAAAGGCACATACCAACTGAATTGAATTTTAAAAAGGATGTTAGCTGAGGGTGGTACTGTTGATGGATTCCACATGAATTTTAGCAAGGCTCTTGACAGGGTCCCAAAATACAGACTCTTTATAAAATTAAATTTCATGTGATCCAGGGAAATGCAGCAAGGTGGATGGAAAATTGCCTCAGTGGCAGGAACAAAGAGTAATTGTTGACGGTTGCTTTTGAGACTGGAGGGCTGTTTCCAGTTGTTTCCCCCAGGGCTCAGTAATGGGTCCCCTGTTTTTTTGATGATCGATATGAACAAGTTGGACATAAATGTTGAGGGACACGATCAGGATGTTTACAGACGACACCAATATTGGCCGTGTGGTAGATAGAGAGGAGGAGTGCTGTGGACTGGAGGAAGATGTTTATGGTCTGGTCAGAAGGGCAGAAAAGTGGTGCATAGAATTCAACCCGAAGAAGTGTGACGTGATGCACTTGGGGAGGTCAAACAATGCAAAGGAATACACGATTAATGAGAAAATACTGAGAGGTGCAGAGGAGGTGAGGGACCTTGGAGTAAATGTCCACGGATCCCTGAAGGTAACAGGGCAGGGTGAAAATATGGTTAAGAAGACATATGGAATCCATTCCTTTATTAGCCGAGGTACAGAATATAAGAGGAGGAAGGGTATGCTGGAACTTTCTCATCATTGGTTACGCCAGAACTTGAGTTCTGTGTGCCGTTCTGGTCACCTCATTACAGTAACTGCAAAGAGAGGATACAGAGGACATTTAACAGGATGTTGCCGGGACTTAAAAATGCAGCTCTGAGGAAAGATTGGATAGACTGTGGTTGTTCTCCTTGGAACAGAGAAGGCTGACGGGAGATCTGATTGAAATGTATAAAATGTTGAAGGGCCTGGATAGAGTGGAGCTGAGGGGTCTATTTACCTCAGCAGAGAGCTCAAAACCTGTCCTGGGAACTCTACATTTAGCGAACAGTTCGACATGAGAATGTGTAGATGTGAATATTGTGTAAGAGAGAGTGTATTAAAGGTGCTGGCGGGTTAGTCTAATGTCACTGTATTTGTGGGACCGGTCTCATCGCCGGATTTCCGAGTCCCTCTTGTGTCAAGTAACAAGATTTTGCAGTCAAAGAAGCACATTGCTCCCCTTCTCATCCCCAAAGTGGGAATTCAGTGTAGTTTCTTTGTTCATTTCAAGATTTCAGTCAAAAAGTGGAGAACATGTCAGTTTTCGGGGGAGAGAGCGCCATCAGTGCAGCAATAAAACGAATTTCAGTCAAAAATGGAGTCTTTACTTCAAGTGCAAACTGTTGGACAGCAAGCATTGTCATGTCAGAGACAGGAAGGATCTAGTCTGGGACTCTGCAGTACCCGAATTTCAGTGGTATTGGAGAGTTTAGGACCAGAGAGAAAAACAGAGAGGCAGCAGGAGCCGGGAGTTGACAGCAGGTTGTCTCCATCCCCGTCCGCTCACTGCCTTTAAGTTGCTCAGTGCCGCCAACACCGGCTTCATTTCTGACCCAGTTCTGACTGACAGAGAGAATTTGTGCAGAGTCCCGGACATGACCGATACAGCAGCCGCCGAAACGGCTCTTCCAGCCGCCGCCGCTCAAGTCAAGACTCCGAAGAAGAAGAAAGCGGCTCCCCGGAACAAGTCAGCTGGTCCCACGTTGAGCGAGCAGATCCTCAAGATTGTGGCGGATTGCACCGATCGCAGGGGGACCTCACTGCCCGCCATAAGGAAGGCTCTGTGTAGGAGCGGTGTGGATGTGGGGAAATTCAGAACCCAAATCAAGCAAAGTATCAGGAGGAATGTGAACAAAGGCTCCCTGGTGCACAGCAGCGGTACGGGCGCATCCGGCTCCTTCAAAATCCCTAAGCAGGGAACCAAGGGAAATGTGGGAAAGAAAGTGAAGTCACGAGCAGCCAAAAAACCTTTCGAAAAGCAAACAGCTGGCAAGAAAGTGACAGCAAAGAAATCAGCAGGCAAGAAATTACCAGTCTAGAAACGAGCAGCCAAGAAATCGGCAGCGAAGAAAGATGCAGGCAAGAAAGTGACCAGCAAGAAGGCGGCAACGCCAAAGAAATCCCCAGGGAAGAAAGCAGCACTTCCGAAAAAGTCTCCTGCGAAGAAGGCCAAAAAACCCAAGAGTGCCACGGGCGGAAAGGCGCTCAAGAAAGTTCAATCATCAAGGGGCAAGACCAAGCCGAAAGCAGCAAAGGCTCAGAAAGCAGCCCCTGGAAAGAAGTGAAACTGCACGGGAAACTTGTAGACATCTGAACCCAAAGGCTCTTTTCAGAGCCACCCACATCTCTCAGGAAAGAGCTGATCCCCCTATCACATGATCCCTGTCCCGCCGCCGTGTGCACATTTCACATAGAAATGATGGGAAGTAAATGCAGGATCCCTGGTGACTCGTTGACATACACGACACTCAGCCCTTCCCCCACTCTCTGTAACAAAACAGAGGGATGTCCCGGCCTCACTGTAACTGGGGATCTGTTCGGTACAGTCTCAGTTCATGCTCGTTTCAGTAATTCAGAGTGAGAGGGTCTAACACATGAATACTGGCGAGAAACCCGAATCACAACTCAAACCCCAATACATGAGTTTCTCTAATTCAGCTGGGATAAGTTGTTAGTAAACGTCTCAATCCGTCTGGGAGGGGAGGTGTGTGGAAACGGGTTGACTTGTGATCGGAAGCACTGTACTTAGGCGGATATATGATCAACTTTTAATTGTTATAAATCCTTATTTAAAAACTCCGGATTTCTGTTATCTTTGACTAGAAAGGCCGAGTCTGGAAGTTTTGTGCAAAGCTCTGTTGTTGAGATTTTTTTTTTGAATTGGCGGTTCCAGCAAGTGGGAGGCGGAGCTGGAGGATGAAAATCATTTCTCTGCTCTGTCTGTTACTCAGTTTCCTCTCCGCCCCGCATCTCACTCTCTGTCCCTTTCTCAGTCAGGTCTGGGCGGGCTGTATAAAAAAGGCAGCAGAAACAGCTCGTTTCTCATTCAGCAGTGCTTTGAGTGAAGAAGCATCATGTCTGGAAGAGGTAAAGGAGGCAAAGGACTGGGCAAAGGCGGAGCAAAGCGGCACCGCAAAGTGCTTCGTGATAACATCCAGGGCATCACCAAGCCAGCAATCCGCCGCTTGGCTCGCCGTGGTGGAGTGAAGCGCATCTCGGGTTTGATCTATGAGGAGACCCGCGGGGTGCTGAAGGTTTTCCTGGAGAATGTGATCAGAGATGCGGTCACCTACACTGAACACGCCAAGCGCAAGACGGTCACCGCCATGGATGTGGTATACGTTCTGAAACGCCAGGGCCGCACTCTCTGTGGATTCGGCGGCTGAACAAATCCACCCTTTCTACCAAACACAAAGGCTCTTCTAAGAGCCACCCAAAGACTCACAGAGAGAGCAGTGACATGGCAACTTGAATTAATAAGATCAAGTTATCTGAATATTGTTTATCTTTATTAACAACTGCTTTTGTACATCATTTCATTCTCTCAGTAAATTTACATATCACAGAACTTTCACTGTCTTTTTCTCTTCATTATTTATCGAACACGTCATGAATTAAACGGTTGCATTTGTTAATTTATACGTGAAGGTCTGAACTGCCTGCACGAAGCGGAATTTACTGCCGTTATAGTAAGTAATGACTGGCGCTTTATTCCTGCCAGAGACCACTGTTCAAACTGTGTTGCAAGACACAGAGGGGGAATCTTTGTACGAAAGAAATAAAGCTACAAGGAGTGAGATTTTATAATTGTTCCCGCCAGATTATGTGTTTTTTAATCTTTGCCTTGTTTGCTCATCGGAAATTGGCGGGCTTTTTGAAATTGATAAAATTTCAGTTTCAGTTACAGATCAACCAATCAGTGCACAGCATTTCCCGCCGCCATTTTACTTCCCGGAGCTGGTTTCAAACTTGACTGATGGATGCGGCTGCATCCAATCACAACACTAGGGCAGTCCCTCTACTATCTTAAATAGACTGTCCCTGAGCAGCCTCAACATTTACAGGGTCTTTGTTCCAGATCTTCTACCAGAATGGCCAGAATCAAGCAGACAGCGCGCAAATCGACCGGAAGGAAAGCTCTCCGCAAGAAGCTGGCTACCAAAGCGGCCCGCAAGAGCGCTCCAGCCACGGGCGGAGTGAAGAAGCCTCACCGTTACAGACCCGGCACTGTGGCTCTGCGGGAGATCCGCCGCTACCAGAAATCCACTGAGCTGCTCATCCGCAAACTGCCCTTCCAGCGCCTGGTGCGGGAGATCGCGCAGGACTTCAAGGCAGACCTGCGCTTCCAGAGCTCGGCCATCATGGCCCTGCAGGAGGCCAGCGAGGCTTACCTGGTGGGGCTCTTTGAGGACACCAACCTGTGCGCCATCCACGCCAAGCGAGTCACCATCAGGCCCAAAGACATCCTGCTGGCCCGCCGTATCGGCGGAGAGCGCGCCTAAACTCATCCTGCCGCGAAACTGAGTTTGGCATCAAATAACAGAACGGCTCTTTAAAGAGCCACCAAATCGGCAAAACAAAGAGCTGCGATCACCTGTTGTCAGAGAAATGTGGTCTAGAGCAGATCATGTTATTAGAGGGCCGATCATTGTGTCAAAGCTTTCGTTTGTATCAACGGTAGAATTGCTAAAATCTCTGACAACTATCACAAGAGGCGAGCAGTTAAATTACCGAATCCAGTACTGAGAAGGCTGAGGGGAGATCTGATTGAAATGTCAACATTTTGGCGGGTCTGGAGAGAGTGGAGGTGAAGAGTCTTCGCAGAGAGGTCAGTGACTGTGCGACATATGCTTAAAGTGATTGGTAGAAAAATTAGAGGGAAAACGAGGATTCTATTTTCACCTAGAGGGTGGTGGGAGTCTGGAACTCACTGTCTGAAAGGGTAGTTGAGGCAGAGATCCTCAACTCATACAAAAGGAATCTGGATATGCATCTCAAGTGCTGTAATCTGCAGGGCGACGGACTGAATGCTGGAAGGTGGGATTAGTATAGGTGGGTCGCATTTCCGCCGACACGATGGGCCAAGTGGCCTCTCTCTGTGCCAATACAAAGCAGCGCTAGCATTATAAAATTGCCGCCTCTCAGACAGCAAGCAACCCTTTCACAGATAAAGTGGGTGGCTCTGAAAAGAGCCTTTGGGTTCGCAGATTTAAGTCAAGCCGCTTCACTTGTTCTTGGTGCTCGGAGCGCTGGTTTTATTGGGCAGCAGCACAGCCTGGATATTAGGCAGCACCCCGCCCTGAGCGATGGTCACCCCTCCTAGCAGCCTGTTGAGCTCGTCGTTGCACACTGCCAGCTGGAGGTGTCTGGCGATGATGCGGGTCTTCTAGTTGTCCCGGGCCGCGTTGCCGGCCAGCTCGAGGATTTCAGCTGTCAGATACTCGAGCACAGCGGCCAGCTGGACCGGGGCTCCGGCACCCACACGCTCAGCATAGTTCCCCTTTTTAAGGAACCTGTGAACACGGCCAACCGGGAACTGCAGTCCAGCTCGGGAGGAGCGAGACTTGGCCTTGGACCGAGCTTTACCACCGGTCTTCCCTCTTCCAGACATTACCACAATCTGACAAACACTTTCAGGAAGAATGCTGAGAACCGCCCACAATATTCCCATTTATACCTTCGGGAGGAATGGAGTCGGGGGCACCGGTGATTGGTCACTCTGCACTGGGTGTCATTGTACTCTTCATGTGACCAATCAGAGAGCTGCTGAATTCACCAATCCGGAGACGCCAAGGAGATGAGGGCGGAAAATAATGGCGCGAAATTGTCAGACTGCATACGATTTCTCAAATTTGAAAAGCCCGCCAATATATTTGTAAAACACAGAGCGGCTTCAATATAGATCATCACATTTATAGGTAAATTGGTTTTACCGCAAATATTTTAAAATCTTTTTTATATTGTATTATTCCACATGTGGTAACAATTTCCAGATTCGCTTTCACAGTCTGCCATCTATTCGGGTTTACTCTCTATTCCTTTTGAAACATTCTATAACCAGCGGACAGAAAGCCTCTTTCACAGCATTCTGTAAACATTTCAGCTCAATGTTCCTAATGATACCACATCACTGATTATAGATTGATCCCTATTGGTGAGAGACAACAGCGGAGTGTATAATCTTAGTGTCAGGTGTCAAAGAGTGAGACTGAGGGTTCCCACACCACCGGGGTTTCTAGATAATGTGCTGATTACTTATTGAGGACAAACTTGATCTCGGGAGATGAGCGACTGAGAAATGATGCCTGTGCGTTAAATCAGATTTTATTATCGAAATACAGCAAAGGGGCCGAATATGAACGCGTCCGTGAACAAAGCTCACAAATGGTCAGTAATTAATGATCGGGACATTATTAAGTAGAGACAGGAAGATCGCACGGGCAGTGAAACTGTATTAACCAGAATCTGTGGGATTAAAACAGAGATCACAAAGGCAGTTAGAAAATACTTGCTAAAAATATCAAAACAAATTGATATTATAGAGATAGTGTTGTAGCTTTTTGAGAGACGTTGTCGGTGGCTCTTAAAGGTCGGAACTCGCATTTGATACACATCCCCAGAGATCTATGTTAATGAAGGATGGGTGAAAACCATGTTCGTAATTGGCTGGTTTACAATGAAGTCAATTCTAGAGATTCTGTATTTATCTGATTGCTTACTTTAGATACGCAATCAAATTTAGTGCTCGGCGAAGCCACAATATTTCGCCGCAGTCAGCTCATCCATTGCTCTTGCCTGTCACCTATCCACCGATATCCCTGACTTTCTCACTCCCTCTGTTGCTGTCTCTTCAACTGTTTCAGTTCTGTTGGCACCAGCCCGTCACCTTTTTCATTCTGCACGGATCATTCCTCCGCACTTCAGCTTACTCACAGAAGACAAGGTGGCCGAGTGATTAAAACGATGAACTGCTAATCTGTTGCACTCTGCATGCTTGGGTTTGAATTCCATACTCCTTGTTTCTGAATGTTTAAAATAAGAGCATCGTCTTCGTGTTCCATTCGAGTGCGCTGGTTCTTTCTAAACAAGACATACGGATGTGTAAAATAAACACAGTGACGGTGTTGTAGTGGAGTATTGCGTCCAGTTCTGCTCATTGGAAGGAACAGAGGAGATTTATCAGAATGTGTGAAGTCAGTAGAGACGGGTTTGTTCTCCATTGAATCAACAACATTGAAACAGTTGAAGAGACAGTAGCAGAGGGAGTCAGAAAGTCAGGGATATTAGTGGATCGGTGACAGGCAAGATCAGTGGACGAGCTGACCGAAGGGAGATTTGCAACAAGTGTGAAACATCATGACAAGTGAGACACGGATAAACAGTTCCCATTAGCTCATTGTACAAGGACATAGTGACAGAAATTGAGGATTTTGGGCAGGAGATTTCGGGCGAACACTGAGTGAGTGGTGATGATCTGGAACTCACTTCCCACAAGGGTGCTGTACTGGAGACAATCAATTACTTCAAGAGATTATTGACACAGCATTTGAAGGAATTAAACTTGCAGAGCTACAGGGATCGAGCGGTAGAGTGAGTGTGACTGGATTGCACTGTGGAGAGCTGTCATGGACTCGATGGGCCAAATAGCCTCGTTCTGTGCTGTAAATAACTTTATGTTTACTATTAGTTTCAGACTGAAAACTGATCAGTTTAAAGGCTATTTCAAATCTATAGTTATTCAAAAAAAAGAAGATAAATTTCCGGGAGACGTCCATGGATGATGAGAATCATTTTATAAATTGCATTGACTTGTTCAGTTTTAAAACTGTTTTTTTTTTGTATTTTGTCTGTGTTTAGCTTGCACTCTGTCCCCGTCAGTTCCTGGTCTGTGAATGTGAGTTTACCTTATATTATTTCATTCTCTGTTATCTGAGTGTGGGTTCAATCTTTACCCAGAGCACCGTTTGTGAACTGAACTTTACCTATCTCCCTTTTTATTATTATTTAACAAAGATCTGCACACTCTTGTTTCTGACTGTGAACTCATTTATTAGTTTAAAGGACATGTCTTCTTTAACATAAATTTCATTGAAAGAAAATTGAAGTTCAGCATTGTGGGAGATGCACATGGATGATGAGAGTCTTTTGTAAGTTTTAATTTGGAAATCACATTGATCATTTTTAAGTTATAAAATGAAGCTGCATGATACCAGAATTGAGGTCTGACCTGCAGTACGGAACTCATGTCAACTGCTTGGAAAGCAGATATTCTCAGCACTATACCAACATCACTATGTGAGTTTAACGTATGTAAATGAGTACATTATTCTGTAACATTTATTTTCTGTTATGTGACTATGTCTGGTTCCAGTTCATCATGTCAGCCTCTGGTACTCTGTATGAGGTGGGATTAATGTGGTGTATGTCAGTTTCTGGTACTGCCTCTGAGTGTGAATATACTTCTGTATCCATCAGTCTCTCAAACTGAATGTGAGTGTGGATTAATTCATTTTTCATCCGTCTCCGCAACTGACAGTGAGAATGTGATTCATTCAATATCTCTGTGTCTCTGGTATTGTTTGTGAATGTGTTGCTTATTCTGTGTTTTTCTGTGACTGGTAGAGTTTGTGAGTGTGGCATTCATTCTGTACCTGTTAAGAAATATTATTGAATGGCATTGTGGACTCAGTGTTTTTTAGGCACTCCTACTCTATGTGAATCAGATTTGTACTGTGTCCATCTGTTTCACGTCATGTAAGTGAATGTGGGATGCATTATATAGTTGCCCGTATCTGGCTGTGACAGATAGATAGTTAGATAGATAGATAGATAGATAGATAGATAGATAGATAGACAGACAGACAGACAGATAGATAGATGGATAGACAGACAAACAGACTGACAGACAGACAGACAGATAGACAGATAGATAGATAGATAGATAGATAGATAGATAGATAGATAGATAGATAGATAGATAGATAGATAGACAGACAGATAGACATTTGATCTACAAAGCAGTAAAGGGTTATTGGGACAGCCAGGAAAGTGAAGTTAAGCACAATCAGATCTGCCATGATCATATTAAATGGCAGGGTAGGGTGGAGAGGCCAAATGGCCTACACTTGGTCATATCTGTTATGTTCTTAAGCTCTTCTCTTACTTGACATGATTGTGGGCCACATTCTGTATCTTTAAATCCCTGGTCCTGTGTGTCAATGTAGGTTCATTCTGAATTTGATAGTCTCTAGCACAGAATGTGTGTTTGCAATTAATTCCTTATGTATCTGCCTCTGGGGGATTGTGCAAGTGTGAGATTAATTCTGTCTCAGCCAGCATCCGTACTGTGTATGCATGTTGGACCCATTCAGTATATGTAAGTTATGAGTACTGTGTCTGTATTAAATGATGGAGAAAAAAGGATAAACAGAGACAGAGGGAGAGAGACAGAAAGGGAGGCAGTCAGATGCAGAGGGAGGGAGACAGGGAGAAAGCGAGGGAGACAGATACAGAGGGAGAGAGACAGATGCAGAGGGAGAAAGCGAGAGAGAGAGAGGGAGAGAGGGAGAGAGACAAACAGAGGGAGAAACAGAGACAGAGAGAGAGATACAGACAGACAGATAGAGAGAGGGAGGGCGAGATTATTGGAAAAACTTTACATCTAATAACGTTGAAAAAAGATAGAATGAATAAGTTAAACTGGCAGTGTGCAGGAACTAATTTTGAAAGGAATGATCAGGGGTTTAGTGTATGTGTTTTGGGGGCAAGTGTTTGATGAGTGATTGATATTTTCAAACTGAAATGACATTTAATATAATTGCAAAAAATATTATTAAACAATGACAAACACTAGAAGCAGGGGAAAGGGGATACAGTGTGTGAGGGGATCTTGACAAAACCTCAGTAACAATCCCCATTATCTGCACAGTCCTGTATTGGGGGTTTAGTGTGAGAGTTTAGGGGGCGAGTGCTGATCAGTGTTTGATATTTTCAAACTGCAGTGACGTTCCCAGCAAGGGCAAGATTTACAGGTTCACAATTAAACAAGAAATGGATAAAAAACATTTCTGGCCAAGGAGAGAGAGATGGTGTTCGAGACAGAGTCATGGCAAGAGGCAGAGAGAGAGGGAGAGGGCGAGGGAGAGAGAGAGAGAGAGAAAGATGGGAAGCAACAGACATGAGAGGGAGAGACAAGTTGTAACAATGATTAACAATCCTCATGATCTGCCCAGTCCTATTTTTGGAGGTTGGTATGATTGTTTTAGGGGTGAATGTTGGATCACTGTTTCATATTTTCAAACTGCAGTGACATTCCCAACAATGCTGTTAAAGTATATAAGAGCAGGGAGGTACAGAGTAAAGCAGTGGATTTAGAGAAGGAGGGAGAGACGGGCAGAAAGAGTGAGGAGATACGGGGAGGCAGGCAGATTGCAGGAGTAACTTTACATCTAGCCATGTGATAAAAATAAATAATTAAAAATGTAAATGGACTGCCCACTGAAAATACTGTACGCACACAACATCTAAAGTCACACACCATCCTAACTTGAAACTATATCGCCATTCCTTCACTGTTACTGGGTCAAAATCCTGGATCTCCCTTCCTAACAGCACTGTGGGTGTACCTACCCCACGTGGACTGCAGCTATTCAAGAAGGAGGCTCAACACCACCTTCTCAAGGGCAATTAGGGATGCGTAATAAATGCTGGCCTGGCCAGTAACGCAGACATCCAACAAATAAATAAGGCAAATAAAAAGTTGACACCGAGTCACTTAAGGAGATATTACACTAGACTAACAAAAACTTGGTCAAAGAGGTTGGTTTGAGGGAGCGTCTTCAAAGAAAAAAGAGAGTTAGTGAGACAGAGAGGTTTAGGAAAGGAATTCCTGAGTTCAGTTCTTGGCAGCTTGAAGGCACGGCCACCAAAGGTGGGACGATTCATATTGGGGATGGTCAAGAGACCAGAATTCGAGGATCACAGATATTGGTGCATTGCGGAGCTGGAGGAGATTGCAGAGATAGGGAGGGGTCATTTGTGGAAGAAAGTTCGAAACTTCTACCACCCTCTGTATGTCGAAGTGTTTCTAAATTTCATCTTTGAAAGGGATTTCGACTAATTTTTGATTTTTAGACAGTTCCCCCCATCCGAGACTGTCCCCATTGAATACTCACAGGGCAGGTACGCACGTGGTTAGATACAGAGTAAAGATCCATCTCCCAATGCCAGAGTCACTGTTCCTCGGTCTCTTTCTCCTCATCTCTCAGTGCCTGCAACACCCTTTCACTGCCTCTCTTTCTCACTCTTCCCATCCTGAGAGCAAGAGGGAGAGATTGAGATCGTGTGCAGAGGGAGATAGAGATAGAAAAGGGAGAGATAGATTAGGAATGTGAGTAACAGAGAGAAGAAATCGGGTTCCAGAGAGCAGAAGAGATGGGAAGAGAGAGATTGAGATGGAGAGAGATTACCAGCCAGAGAGTTCACCAGAGATTACCTCTCTTTATGTCCCGAAAGCTCCTTTCCAATTTGTTACGATCTCCATCTAGTTTTTTCACCCTACCCCGATGTTTCACGCTCCATGCCTCTTGCTCGAATGTCTGTGCATACTGCGGTGAAGGATTACATCAAATTATTATCTTTTAATTTGCTATTTCATTCTAACTGAACAATATCTCAGACTGTGAACAGAGGGGCCTTATAGTGTCTGTTCACTGATTCCTGAGGGTAAACGTCTGGTCGATAAGGTGGTTAAGAAGGCTTACAGAATACTTTCCTTTATTGGCCGATGTAGAGAATATAAGCGCAGGGAGGTTATGTTAAAACTGTATAGACCACAGCAAGAGTACTGTGTACAGTTCTGGCCACCACATTACAGGAAGGATGTGATCACACGAGAGAGCGAACAGAGGAGATTTACAGAGGATGTTGTCAGGAATGGAGAATTTCAACTATGAGTAAAGATTGGATAGGCTGGAATTATTTTCTTTGTAACATGGAAGGTTAAAGGGAAGATTTAATTGAAGTGCATAAAATAATGACGGGCCTCGATCGAGTGGCTAGGAAGGACCCATTTCCCTTAACAGAGGGGGTCAATAACCATGGGCATCGATTACATGATTTCCCCACCAATATCATGAGGGTGAGATGGCTTCCATGGTGGAATACCTTGCTGGATGTTTACAATTGAGAGTTTCCTTCCTGAACATCAAAACTGGCCGCCTGGGCCCCAACGTCATCCACATTGCTCCCACTCTACCAATATTTCACTCGACATACCTATCTTTCTCTGTTTGCGTACACAGCAGTGAAGGATTACAGCAAATGAATATATCTTACATTCTCCCTTTCAATCCACCCCAACAATCTCTCTCTTTCTCCAAATTTGTCCCCCTCGCCAGCCCTCTCTCTGCCTGCATATCTAAGCCTTTCTCCCTTTGTCTCCCTCTTAGCGACAGAGATAGCAGGAGGGAGAGATAGAGAGGGGAAGACAGAGAGCAACACGGAGAACAACCCCAAATTCTCCAGTGTCTCCACGTAACTGAAGTCCCTCATCTCTGGAACCATTCTTGTGAATCTTTTCTGCACCCTCTCTAATGACCCCACATTCTTCTTAAAGTACGGTGTCCGGAATTGGACAATGCTCCAGTTGAAGGCAAACCAGCGTTTTACAAAGGTCATATTTTCCTTGTTTTTGTATTCAATGCCTCTATTTATAATCTCAGGACCCCTTATGCCGTTTAACCACTTTCTGAACCTGCCCTGCCACCTTCAGTGATTGGTGCACAGATGTGTCTGTTCCTGCACCTCCTTTAGAATTCTATCCTTTACTTTATATCGTCTCTCCTCCTTTTTCCTAATCATGGAGGTGGAAGATGCGGGCATGGTTCTTAATGAATACATCATGATTGTCTTCACAAAAGTGGGGACGACACAGACATTGTAGTCATTGAGGGGGGGGGGGTTTGAAGCATTGAATTGGATAATAGGGAGAGAGGAAATATTCAGGGGTTTAGCATCTTTGAAAGCTGATAATTCACCAGGCTCAGACTGTTAAGAGGTGCAAGAGAGGAAATGTCAGAGGCTCTGACCATCATTTTACAATCCTCTCTGGTTATAGTCGTGCTGCCAGAGGACTGGAGGACTGCATATGTTGTACTCTTGATTAACAAGGGAGAAAGTAATAGACTGAGTATTTACAGGCCACCCAGCCTAATCACAGTGGAGGGAGAATTATTGGGCACAAGGGAATGATTATTTGATTTCTAGTAAAGTGTGTCTAAGTGTCTCCATGTATTTGTCTCTGTCACAATTTGAGCACTACTCTTACATTGGTGAGTAGTCGGTCTCTGGAATAAATGTCCTAGTGTTCTGGTGACATAAAATGGCCACCGAGAACCAGCCTGAAATGGCTGACTCATGTTTGTGGACTTCCACAGATGTTTGAGAGAATAGAGAGAGGGACAGACAGACAGACAGAAACAGAGAGAAAGAGAGAGACACAGACCAAGACACAGAGAGTGATAGCAGGATATTTGTCATTTGACAGAGGAGGAGGAGGAGGCCATTTGGCCCCACAACACTCTTCTCCCATTCAATAAGCTCATGGCTGATGTGTGATCTAGCTCCATGTCCCTATCTTTGCCCCTTAATACCTTTGGTTAAAAAAAATCTATCAAACTCAGATTTAAATACTAAGTTCCAAACTGAGACCACACCTGGTGTGTTGAAGTATTTCTTCATTTCACTCGTGAAAGGTTTTTAGACTGCGGTTAGACGTTTAGAATATGCCCCCATGTTCCGGACTCCTCAGCCAATGGGAATAGTTACTCTCTGTCCACCCGTTCAGTTTCCCTTATTATCTTCAAAACATTCATCAAATCGAACCATAACCTTCTAAATTCCAGGGAAAGGACATGTTGGAGCAGGAGGGGAGACTGGAGCAGATGGTTTGGGAAAGTGGATAAACTGAAGCAATGGATGAGGAGACTGAGGATTCAATGCAGTGAGAGGAGAGGCTGAGATTCACAGGGAGAAACTGCAGCAGAGTGTTAGAGGAAATCTAATCTATAGATCCCAGGAATACAACTCAATTAATACATTCAATCAATAATCCCTCAGGTTATTGGTGTTGGAGAACAGTTGAGAAATCAACACAGAGGATCAAGTCCAACAGGAAAATGAACACAATCTGACAACAGACAACTTCACCTCAAAGTTTCTCTCACTAATTGTTCTGGACATTCCAGCACTTTATGAGAGTGAATTATTCACACTGCTGCTTCTTTCTGATTCTCTTTACTTCTGCTTACCTCTTTCCGTCGGTTTCGTTCTCTCTGTTCCCTTTCTTCTTTCCTCTTTCTCTGGAGCAATCACACTCTGAAAACTTGTACGAAATGTTACTTTTTGCATATGATTTATTCGGAACGTTCTGCACCTGTGTTCTGTTCACCAGCCCCAGGTTCAATGATTCTATTCTCAGAGTCAGTTTGTTCAATGGTGAAACCTCTGTGAATAATTTAATGTATCTACAGAACACCCAAGTCTCCACCTGTTCACCAACACTCTTCACTTCATCTACAATACATGGAATAAACAGGATCGAAAGCTTCTTCCAGACAAACCTCACAATCATTGAAATTCCTTCTCCTGGAATTATAAAGTAATCTGTTAGAATGTGGGATTGTTTAATTAATGAAAAACCAATATCAGCGCTGCAGCTGATAATCTACAGATAAATGGAAAGACCAACTGATAGAGTGAAAACCAATAAAACATCACATCAATACTTTCTATTTTACAATGTAGTCCAGTGACAGTGAAGGTCCACAGTGAAGCAGAGAAGGAGAAGTGAAAGTGTCAGCAGCAAACTCAGTTCAGTAGCCAGACTTCTGAAGCAGCGTCAGACACACACACAGAGTGAAATAATATTTGATAACAGTGATAACCAATAAATACATTGAAATCCCAGTTAGACTGAGCCATGTTATTGGCGAGGGAGGATATTGTTCTGTCCCCTTGTAACAATAAGACCGTGAGCTATCTCATTATCAATGACTGAAAATAAAATCATAAAAATATTCCAGGACTGGTTAAATCCACATCATGAAACTGTTAAAAGCTCCTGATGGTCTGATTCCTGATCCTAACCAAGACGGCTCCTTCAAATGCATTCCATACACAGAATAATCCAGTAACAATGCCAGGGTTACTTAAAACAATACCAATCAAGACATAATGCAGCTCCTGCAAGAATGAAAGTGCAGACAATGAGGAGATTCCATCAGTAAATTGCTGGAAAAGAGCTGGTGGATGTGCAACACACACAGTGAGAAATAATACCGAGTGTAGCCGCACAGTTAACATCGATTTACACCATTAACAGCTGAGATGCTGCCTCCCAGGAACTCCAATTGCTGCAAGTTGAGGATAGTAAATGCGTTTTATATCATACATGGCTGGATACCCTAATAACACTGGTCAAGTAATGCAGAGGCCCAACCAAATGGGACAGAGGCTCCAATCCCACCATGGCAGGTGTATAACTTAGAGGGAGCTCGCCCTCAACGTATAAACAGGACGGAGCTCCCTCTCCATGTATCAAGTGGACTGAGTTCCCTCTCTATGTATAAAGTGGAGGGAGCGCCCTCTCTATGTATAAAGTGGATGGATCTCCCTCTCCATGTATAAAGTGGAGAGAGCTCCCTCTCTGCGTCTAAAGTGGAGGGAGCTCCCTCTCTACGTATAAAGTGTTTCATATTTTTAAACTGCAGTGACATTTATTGTCGTTGAAAATATATTATCAATAATTGACAAACTTTAGAATCAGGGGAAAGGGGAGACAGGGTGTGAGGGGACTTTGACAGAACTTCAGTAACAATCCCCGTTATCTGCCCAGTCCTGTATTTTGGGTTTAGTGTGAAAGTTTCGGGGGCGGGTGTTGATCAGTGTTTGATATTTTCAAACTGCAGCGACGTTCCCAGCAAGGGCAAGAATTGTAGGTTCAAAATTAACCAAGAAATGGTTTAAAACATTTCTGTCCAAGGAGAGATAAAGGGAGAGATGTTATGAGTGAGGCACAGGCACAGTCATGGACTGAGCACAGAAGAGATTCACGAGAATGGTTCCAGGGATGAGGAATTTCAGTTATGAAGATAGATTGGAGAAGTTAGGACTGTTTTCCTTGGAGAAGGGAAGGCTGAGAGGTGATTTGACAGAGGTATTCAAAATCATGAGGGATCTGGACAGTGTAAATAGGGAGAAGCTGTTCCAACTTGTGAAAGGATCGAGAACGAGATGACACAGACAGAAAATATCTGGTAAGAGAAGCAAAAGTGACATGGAGAAAAACTTTTTCATGCAGTGAGTGGTTAATGTCTGGAATGCGCTGCCTGAGAACATGGTGGAGGCAAGTTTAATTGAAGCATTCAAAAGGGAATTAGACAGTGATTTGAAAAGGAAGAATGTGCAGGATTATGAAGAGAAGGTGGGCTAATGGAACTGAGAGAATTGCACTCTCGGAAAACCAGTGCGGACAAGATGGCCCGAATGGCGTCCTTAAGCACTGCAACAATTCTCAGACAGAGGCAGAGAAAGAGAAAGAGGGAGATATAGAGAGAGACAGAGGGAGAGAGAGCATGTGAGAGTGGGTGAGACAGAAAATGTGAAAGAGAGAGAGGGAGAGGCAGCGGCAAAGTGAGAGAAGGAAAAGCAGAGAGAGAGACAGACAGACAGACAGACAGAGGGAGACAGAGAGATAGAGACATGGAGCGAGAGAGAGACAGAGAGGGAAAGAGAGAGAGCGAGAGAGCGAGAGAACGACAGATAGGGAGGTAGAGAAGGAGACAGAGTCGGAGGACGAGATGATCTGAGAGAAGAACAGAGTAAAGTATTGAGACAAAATAACAGCGACAGAGAGAGGGAGAAAAAGGAGAGACAGAGAAAGACAACGAGAGGCAGAGAAAGGGATAGGGAGAAAGAGAAAGAGAGATCACACGGTGGAGATACATTAATAACAGACCCTCTCAGTGACTCTCCCCGTGGAGATACGAGAATAATAGACGCACTCAGTGACTCTCCCTGTGGAGATACTATAATAACAGACGCACTCAGTGACTCTCCCTGTGGAGTTTCTGCAATAACAGACCCACTCAGTGACTCTCCCTGTGGAGATACTATAATAACAGACGCACTCAGTGACGCTCCCTGTGGAGTTTCTGCAATAACAGACCCACTCAGTGACTCTCCCTGTGGAGACACTACAACAATAGACCCACTCAGTGACTCTCCCTGTGGAGATACTATAATAACAGACCCACTCAGTGACTCTCCCCGTGGAGATACTATAATAACAGACCAACTCAGTGACGCTCCCTGTGGAGATACTTTAATAACAGACCCACTGAGTGACTCTCCCCGTGGAGATACTATAATAACAGATCAACTCAGTGACACTCCCTGTGGAGATGGTATAATAACAGACCGACAGTTACGCTCCCTATGGAGATACTATAATAACAGACCCACTGAGTGACTCTCCCCGTGGAGATACTATAATAACAGATCAACTCAGTGACACTCCCTGTGGAGATGGTATAATAACAGACCGA
Organism: Heterodontus francisci; assembly: GCF_036365525.1. Taxonomy (NCBI): domain Eukaryota; kingdom Metazoa; phylum Chordata; class Chondrichthyes; order Heterodontiformes; family Heterodontidae; genus Heterodontus; species Heterodontus francisci. The sequence goes on along the minus strand of NW_027141398.1, from coordinate 355,013 downwards.
CAGTTACGCTCCCTATGGAGATACTATAATAACAGACCCACTGAGTGACTCTCCCCGTGGAGATACTATAATAACAGACCCACTCAGTGACGCTCCCTGTGGAGATACTTTAATAACAGACCAACTCAGTGACTCTCCCTGTGGAGATACTATAATAACAGACCCACTCAGTGACTCTCCCTGTGGAGATACTATCATAACAGACCCACTCAGTGACTCTCCCTGTGGAGATACTATAATAACAGACCCACTCAGTGACTCTCCCTGTGGAGATACTATCATAACAGACCCACTCAGTGACTCTCCCTGTGGAGATACTATAATAACAGACCCACTCAGTGACTCTCCCTGTGGAGATACTATAATAACAGACCCACTCAGTGACTCTCCCTGTGGAGATACTATAATGACGGACCCACTCAGTGACTCTCCCTGTGGAGATACTATAATAACAGACCCACTCAGTGACTCTCCCTGTGGAGATACTATAATAACAGACCAACTCAGTGACTCTCCCTGTGGAAATACTACAACAACAGACCCAATCAGTCGCACTCCTCCCCACTCTTTCGTGCTCCTCCCCCTCTTTCGCGCCCCTCCCCCTCTGTAGCGCTCCTCCCCCCTCTGTCGCGCTCCGCCCCCCTCTGTCGTGCTCCTCTTCTCTCTGTCTCGCTCCTCCCCCCTTCTGTCGTGCTCTTATCCCCTCTGTCGCGCTCCACCCCCCCCCTCTGTCGCGCTCCTACCCCCATGTCGCACTCCTCTTGCCTTCAGTCGCGATTCTCCCCCTTTCTGTCGCGTTTCTCCCCCCACCTCTGTCGCACTCCTCCCCCCTTCTGTCGCGTTTCTCCCCCCCCTTCTGTCGCCTTTCTCCCCCCTCTGTCGCGCTCCTCCCCTTCTGTCGCCTTTCTCCCCCCTTCTGTCGCGCTCCTCCCCCCTTCTGTATCGTTTCTCCCCGTTCTGTCGCGTTTCTCCCCCCTTCTGTCGCGTTTCACCCCCCTCTGTCGCGCTCCTTCCCCCTTCTGTCGCGTTTCTCCCCCCTTCTGTCGCGTTTCTCCCCCCCTCTGTCGCGCTCCTTCCCCCTTCTGTTACGTTTCTCTCCGTCTTCTGTCGTATTTCTCCCCCTTCTGTCGCGCTCCTCCCACCTTCTGTCGCGCTCCTCCCCCATCTGTCGCGTTTCTCCCCCCTTCTGTAGCGCTCCTCCCCCTTCTGTCGCGCTCCTCCCACCTTCTGTCGCGTTTCTCCCCCGTTCTGTTGCGTTTCTACCCCCTCTGTCGCGTTTCTCCCCCCCTCTGTCGCGCTCCTCCCACCTTCTGTCGCGCTCCTCCCCCTTCTGTCGCGTTTCTCCCCCCTCTGTCGCGCTCCTCACCCCCTTCTGTCGCCTTTCTCCCCTTCTGTTGCGTTTCTCCCCCTTCTGTCGTGCTCTTCCCCCTTCTGTCGCGTTTCTTCCCCCTTCTGTCGCGTATCTCCCCCGTTCTGTCGCTTTTCTCCCCCCTTCTCTCGCGCTCCTGCCCCCTCTCTGCCGCGCTCCTCCCCCACTCTGTCGCGCTCATCCCCCCCTCCAGTCTGTCTCAAGGTCCCACTCATCGATATTCAGTCGTTCAGGAGGGATCTTCTTCCAATAGCTGGCCCGGCTATCTGGACTGCAGTGTCAGATAAAGGAAAGGGACCCCCTTATATCCAGGACTGACCCTCGCTCTCCCCTCGTGCACCATGTCACTGGGCTCAGTGTTAGGGTCTTTCCCTGCATGATCAATCACTGTGTGTGATCAATATCATTTCCTATACTGCCAGGACCACCCCACAAGCACATTGCAATTGCTTCTACATTCCAAGCATCACCCGGACCTAATTTCTTGTCATTAAATGACTCCATTTTATTCTCCATTTTCTGCTTTCTTGTCATTCCAGTCCTTTGTTCATTTACTGTTCATATCTTGTCGTTGGAATGCAGCACATAGGACATTCCAGACCCATTTTCTGTCGAGAGCTTACTTGTACAAGTGAATTGACCATTTAATATTTTAACGTATTTAACCCTTGTGTTCCCACAAAGATCATGCTCGCAAATTCAACAGTGTCCACTTTGACTTCATCCCATCGTGTCTTCTGTACATTCTCACAGGATGGCAAGTATAACTGTAGTCATAGTATTCAGCTGAAAATTGATGAGTTACATTGTTATTTAGTCCATATTTACAGTACACACGGTACCTTAATGTTGTAATAAAGTCAAAAAGTATCTATTCATCCCACTGGGGCAAAATTTCACTTGCTCAACATTCTCACCAAATACTAAAACATTCCACAATGCAAGACTCTCAAATTCAACACAAGTTTCCTTTTCTGAGTCTCGCTGGTCTGTTCTGATGCTCTGAGGGATTACTGATGCTTATCCTCCACATGAGTAGTCGGCCTAATCCCGTGTGCCTGCCCTGCTTCCAAACCCGGCATCCACTGACATTAAGGCAAGTGAGACAGGAGCTTCTCAGTGACTGAGGCAGGTGAGTCTTGACGCTGAGTCCGGCACAGTGAGTGACTCGGGTTAATCCAACACTCCAGGGAAAGTTTAAACGGAGCTGTCCTCTGTATCTAACCTTGCTGTACCTTCTCTGAGATTGCTCGAGTGGGCAGGTGCAGAGGAGGAGATGTATTCCTGACTCAGTTAAAATATGGATAAGTTATTCCTCAAGTACATATCCGAGAGATTGTTTTAAATGTGATGAAGGTTTCTGCCTCTACCTGTGTCTGAGTTCCAGACACCCACCAGCCACTGGGTGAAGAAACTATTGATGTGTTCCGTTCAGTTAAGTTTGATGTCAATGTTTCCCTAGGATGTTGATGCTGGGGGATTCAGCAATGGGATAATGCTTTGAATGCCAAGGGGAGGTTAATGGAATCTCTCTTGTTGCAGATGGTCATTGCCTGGCATTTGTGTGACGTGAATGTTACTTTTCACTGGTCGACCCAAACCTGAATGTTGTCCGGGTCTTGGTGCATGTGGCTATGGATTGCTTCATTATCTGAGGCAAAATACTGTGGATGCTGGAAATCTGGAAACCATCGAGCTGAATCACTAACTCTGTTCCACTCTCAACAGATGCTGCCTGACCTGCTCAGTATTTCCTGCATTTCCTGCTGGGATTTCATTATCTGAGCAGGTGCGAATGGAACAGAAGACTGTGCAATCAACAGTGAATATCCCCACTTCTGACCTTACGATGGAGGGCAGGTCATTGAGGAAGCAGCTGAAGATGGTTGGGCCTCGGACACTACCCTGATGAACACCTGCAGTGATGTCCTGGGACTGAAATGATTGACCTCCAACAACCACAACCATCTTCCTTTGTGCTCGGTATGACTCCAACCAGCGGATTCCTGCTGTCTTCAGTTTTACTCGGGCTCCTCGATGCCACACTAAGTCAAACGCTGCCTTGATGTTAAGGTCAGTCTCTCTTCCTAGTAGCAGACAGGAGTGTCTCGGTCCCTTTGACCCGTTGTGTACTGAACATGCTCTGCTTCTTCACAGCCTGATACAGGACTGTACACAGCCGATTAATGTAGCCCATCAAACACTCCCAGCGCAGGTTCAGCACAGCTTAGGAACAGAGTACATTTCCTCAAACATTCTCTCTCTGTCTTCCTCTCTCTATCTCTCCCTCCTGCTATCTCTGACACTAGGAGAGAGACAGAGGAAGTAAGGGTTAGACATGCAGACAGAGAGAGTGCAGTAGAGAGGGACAAGGTTGGATAGAGAGAGATTGATGGGATGGATTGGAAGGGAGAATGTGAGATATATTAATTTGATATAATCCTTCACTGCTGTATGCAGAGACATATAAGAGATAGATATGGAGAGAGAAACATCAGGAGAGCTCCAGAAGGAATATCCTCAATTTTTAACATCTATCAATCTATTCCACTGTGGGAGCCATCACACCCTTATGATATTGCTGTGCACATTTTGAAATCTATGCCCCGCTTATGGACCTCTCTGCTCATGGAAATAGGTCCTTCCTATCCACTCTATCGAGGCCCCTCAAAATTTTATACACCTCAATTCAATCTCCCTTCAGCCTCCTCTGTTCCAAAGAAAACAGCCCCAGCCTGCCCAATCATTCCTTTGGATTTCTTTGCAATTTTGCAACTCTCTTCTGCAAACAGGAATTCATGCTGGCTTAATTGCTAATTTTTAAATCTGTGATTGGTAGATTCTTGTTAACATAAGGTATTAAGAGATAAGAGGCAAAGGTGGGATATATGGTGTTAGTTAGATCACAGATCAGCCCTGATCTCACTGAATGCTGGAACAGGGTCGAGGGGTTAAATTGCCTCCTCCTCTTAATATGTCCGATGTTAAATATCCTTCTTTCTCTCTCAGTCATCCAGTCAGTCTGTGTGTCTCTATTTCTATCTTTCTACCTCTCTCCCTGTCTGTTTCAGACATCGTAGAGCGAGGTTTACTCTGTATCCACTCATGCAGCCCCTGCCCTGGGAGTGTTTGATGCGACAGTGCAGATGGAAATTTACTCTGTGTCAAACCCCACACTGTGCTTGCCTTGGGATGTTTAATGGGACAGTGTAAATGGAGCTTTACTCTGTATCCCTGAAATTTAGAAGGTTATGGGGTGATTTGATCAAAACGTTCAGTCTAATAAGGGAAACCGATAGGGTGGACAGAGAGTAACAATTCCCAATGGTTGCAGAGTCAGGAACAAGTGGGCATGGTCTAAAAATCTAAAAATAGTCTATAACAATTCAGGAGTGAAATGAAGAAAAACATCAACACACCAGGTGTGGTATCAGTTTAGAACTATCTTCCACAAATGGCAATTGACGCTGAGACACTTGGTAATTTTTAAATCTGAGATTGATAGATTTTTGCAAACAAAAGGTATAAAGTGATGTGGGGCAGAGACATGGAGTTAGATCACAGATCAGCCATGTTCTCTTTGAATGACAGAACATGGTTGAGGGGCCAAATAGTTTCCTCCACTTCCAATGTCCTCTGACAAATATCCAGCTATCACTTTCTGTGTCTGGGAGACTCTCTCGTTCTGTGTCTCCCTCCTTGTCTCTCTTTTTGTCTGTCTGTCTCTCTCTCTCTCCTTCCTCTCTCAGAACATCAGTCAGCTATTTTCAGTTTGTTTTTGGTGGTCATTTTATGTTCACACAGCACTGGGACATTTATTGCAGAGGCTGACTCCTCACTGATGAAAGGTTAGTGTTTGAAACTTGACAGAGAAACTGATCTTGGGATTCAATTGAATGCAGCTTCTCATCCTGAATAGTGTTCGCAAACATGTTGTGAGATGTGTCAAAAGCTGTTTCCATTCAGACATTCCTGCATTGTGGAGGTGTGAGCTATCTTTGCAGAGACAGGAAGTCGGGATGTTTGAATGGACCTGCAGGTTTTGGTTGTTGCAATAAGGTGAGAATTTGAATTGTGTCCCTTGCAGATACACAGAATTGAAGGTATTTACAGAACACCACATGAAGTAGTTTACCAATATCTGACAAACTTCAGAGACTTCAGACACATGGAAGAAGAGGAGAAGGGAACAATATACAAAATCTGAGAGTCAGACAACAGTAGTAGGAAAATCAATCTCTGATTATGAGTTTTAATTTGAAGGCCTGAGGTTATGATTGAAAAAGCAGGAGTTCAAATCCCACGCTGGGCTGTTGTGAATTTGAATTCTGTTTTTTCTTAAAAAACAAAAATCTGGAATTAAAAAACCTCCAGGATGGAATGATTTACTCCTGTCTACTAGTTCAAAGCCCGTGTGTGTCTCAGTTTTGCTGTATTTATTAACGATTTAAGAGTTTCTAGAACGCCACATACCCAAGTTTTCTACTGACACAAAAATAGGCAGCTTTGTAAGCAGTGGAGCTGGAAGCATAACATTGCAAAGAGATATTAATATCTGATGTGAATGGGCAAAACTGTGGGAGATAGATGTTAATGTCAGCAAAAAAGACTAGAACAGAGTACTTTATAAATGGTGAAAAGTTAGAAATACTGGAGGTCCAAAGAGACTTGGGGGTCCATATCCATTTGAGTGCTGCGTCGATTTACCAGAATGATAACTGGACTCCAAGGGTTAAATTACGAGGTGATATTACACAGAGTAGGGATTTATTCCCTGGAATTTAGGAGGATCAAGGTGATTTGATCAAAGTTGTTGAGAGATTAAGGGGAACTGATGGGGTAGCTCGGGAGAAACTATTTCAGCTGTTTTGAAACAGAGGAAGAGGAGTAGGCCATTCAGCCCATCGAGCCTGCTCCGCCATTCAATACTAGCATGGCTGATCATCCACTTCAATGTCTTTTTCCCACGCTATCCCCATATTCCTTCACTAGATTAGATTAGATTAGAGATACAGCACTGAAACAGGCCCTTCGGCCCACCGAGTCTGTGCCGAACATCAACCACCCATTTATACTAATCCTACACTAATCCCATATTCCTACCAAACATCCCCACTTGTCCATATATTTCCCTACCACCTACCTATACTAGTGACAATTTATAATGGCCAATTGACCTATCAACCTGCAAGTCTTTTGGCTTGTGGGAGGAAACCGGAGCACCCGGAGAAAACCCACGCAGACACAGGGAGAACTTGCAAACTCCACACAGGCAGTACCCGGAATCGAACCCGGGTCCCTAGAGCTGTGAGGCTGCGCTGCTAACGACTGAGCCACTGTGCCGCACTGTGGTATTTAGAAATCTGTCAATCTCTGCATGAAACAATTATTCCCCACCCCCGCAATTATTCCCCTCCGCAATTATTTACCACAGCAATTATTCCCCCCTCCGCAATTATCCACCGCCCACAATTATTCCCCTCCGCAATTATTTACCACAGCAATTATTCCCCCCTCCGCAATTATCCACCGCCCGCAATTATCCCCCCGTAATTTATCGCCCCCGCAATTATTTCCCCCCCGCAATTATTCCCCCCCGCAATTATTCCCCCCCACAAATATAGTAACCCTCCCCTGCAATTTTCTCCCTCCTCAATTTCAACCCCGCCTGCAAAATTTCCTCCAACCGCAATTTATATCCACAATGTAAATTTTATCCCTTGCAATGCTCCCCTCCCCGGAAAACATTCCCCTTTTGTACACACCCCCACCCAATCTAAATAATCCTCATCTATCATCTGATATCTCCTGTTAACTGACCCCCATCTAATACCCTCACTATCAACAGACCCAGGAACAGAACCCCATCTAATTATCCCCATCCCCCTGTGACAAGACAACCCATCTAGATACCCTCCCCAGGACCGAGTCCCATCTAGATTCATCCCCAGGACTGAGTCCCATCTCGATAACCCCACACAGGAACAGACTCCCATCTAAATATCCCCCCAGGAACAGACTCCCATCTAAATATCCCCCCCAGGAACAGACTCCACCCCCCCCCCCAGGAACAGACCCCGATCTAATTATCCCCTTCCGCCTGTTACAAGACAACCCATCTAGACACCCCTCCAGGACCGAGTCCCATCTAGATACACCCCCAGGACCGAGTCCAATCTAGATACCCCCCCCAGGAACAGACTCCCATCTAGATACCCCCCGGACCGAGGCCCATCTAGATACCTCCCCAGGAACAGACTCACATCTAGATTTCCCCGAGGGACCGATCCCATCTAAATACCCCCCCAGGAACAGACTCCCATCGAAATACCCAGCCAATAACAGACTCCCATCTAGATACCCCACAGGGACAGACTCCCATCTAACTACCCCCTCGGGGACAGACCCCCATCGAATTATACCTTGATAATATCCCCTGTTACAAATACATCCCCGGGGACAGACCCCCATCTAAATACATCCACGGGGACAGACCCCATCTAAATACATGCCCGGGGACAGATCGCCATCTAAATACATCCCCGGGGACAGACCCCCCATCTAGCTAACCCCCCCGGGGACAGACCCCCATCTAATTATATCCTGATAATACCCCTGTTACAAATACCTGATGGGAACAGACCCCCATCTAAATATTAACCCCGGGGACAGACCCCCATCTAAATACATGCCCGGGGAAAGACCCCGATCTAAATACATCCCTAGGGACAGACCCCAATCCAGATACGCCACCCGGGGACAGACCCCCATCGAAATACATCCCCGGGGACAGACCCCTATTTAGATAGCCCACCCGGGGACAGACCCCCATCTAATTATACCCTTATAATACCCCTGTTACAAATACTTGACGGGAACAGATCCCCATCTAAATACTAACACCAGGGACAGACAGACCCCCATCTAAATACCCCCCCCCCCGGGGACAGACCCCCAACTAAATACCCCCCCGGGGACAGACCCCCATCTAAATCCCAAAGGGGACATCTAAATATGCAGAAACAGCAATAGTGGAGAATCAGAGATACAAAGTAAGATGTGTTCACAGAAAGGAGAGGGGTGTTCCGGGACAGGTGGGAGGGAAATTCAGAGATAATCTTGCAGGAAAGGAGGAGCAGAGATGGAAAGATTCAGGGATTTGGAAGTGAGTGAGAGAAGAAATGGACTGAGAGAGGGACAGATAAAGATGCAGAGAGTTGCAGAAATAGAGTGACAATGGAAACTTGTGAGACTCCAGAGAGAGGCAAATATGGAAAGGATGCTGAGAGATACAGAGATAGGGATTTAAAGATGTGAAGAAACAGAGTTAGGAACAAGGAGGAAGGTGCAGGGAACAATTTGCAGCAAGAGATGGAGAGAGGGAAATCTATGGGATTACATTGACTGTTCTGGAGCAGCGATTCCCAAACTATTCTCTTTGGAGCACCATCCAGCCCCCTCCCTTGTTGTAAAAAAAATCCACAGACACCCGAAAACACAAAATCAAAATACTGCAGATGCTGGAAATGCTCAGTATTTCCAGCACGGTTTTTATTTCAGATTTCCAGCACTTTGTTTTTCTATCAGACCCGAAATCAAACAGTCTTCTTTTCTGTATCGAGAAATTAATTTGACAATGACAAATATATTTTTATTATTACTTTCCCTCTCCGGTTAAAGTTCTTGTCGGAGAATTCCACGTGGCCAAAATATTCTCCCTCTGCATCATCACAGCTGCAGCTTCCGAAAAGATTCTCCTTGGGAATAAGAGAAATAAAATTGTTTCAAACAAAGCAAAGCATTTTTGCACAGAAATAAAACACAGCGAGAGCCCAGGACTCCCTCTCAAACTCACTGACATAAAACAATCTCTCAGTGACTGACAAACACATCCCCTGACACAGAGCCAGAGACTGGGAAGTGCAGATGTGTTTACCCTGTTATTTCCTGCTGTCTCTCTCCCTCTCTCTATTTCTCTGTGTGTCTCTCTACATCTGTTTCTGCCTCATTGTAAAAGCACACAAACACTGGAGACCCCCATCCCCTCTCCTGTAGAAGGATAGAGAGAGAAATCCACATTCCCATCCCTGAAAATCTGAATTCAAATGGTCCCCCGGTGTTTCATTTCACTGTCAAATTCAGCCCACAGCCTCAAACACCAGCAATATTCGGGAATGAGAACAAGCCTTTACAAACCTTCACATTTCACCCATTTCATTGCTGATTCACAGAAGTATTTGACACTCGTTACTGTTGCAACGTTGGAAATGCTGTAGACCATTGGTGCACAGCAAGATCCCACAAGCAGCAGTCTGATAACAGTGGGCTACCCCTTCTCTCCCCCTCTGATACCCTCCATGTTTCCCTCTCTCTCCTGCATCTCTCTCCCTCCTGTTACTCTCATTCAGAGAGACAGATGGAGAGAGAGAGAGTAATTCACGGCACTGCCCAAAACACCAGCATTATTCGGGAATTATACCGGCTTCAAGCTGCGGACTTAAATTCCAGGCCTTCAGGAGAGCTTTACACACAATGAATTCACTTCTAAAATGCAGTCACTGTCACAATGCAGGGAATTCTGCAGGCAACCTGTACACAGCAAGATCCCAGCAATGGTGACACTTCAAAATTCAGTTTACCAAGATTTTGAGTGTGGATTTCTCTCTCTCTCTGTCTTTCTCCATCTTTCTCTGCCTTCCCTCCCTCATCCACACTCCGCCTGTCTCTCTCTCTCTCTCTGTTTAACCTGCCACCTCCAGCTGTTTCTCACTCTCCCTCTTTTTCTCTCCATCTATTTCTGCCTCAGTGTTGGAATGTAAGAATTGATGCAGGGAATGTATGCACAGCAGGATCCCACAATGTGATCATAGCCAGATATCCCATCACAGTCCTCTGAAAATGCTGAACTCCATCTTTCAACTTCTCACCAGTCTTGAAACAGCTTCACGTTCAGCTCTTGTAACAGTTGTAACATTCTCGTCAAAACACAGAGAAATCCACACTCAGACCCTCAGGAAGCTGAATTTTAAAGTGTCCTTATTGTTGTCATGTACGAAATGCTGCAGGGCACTAGATGCACAGAAAGATCCCACAAGCTGCAATGTGATAATCGCCACATTTCAGTCCCCAGAAAGGGTGAAACTCCCTCCTTAAACTGGGAACAAGTGGCTGATTCTGTCTCACCATTTCAAATAACGACAAATCATATTGCCGTGTGTGGCATTTTATTTTTATTTATTAAAGCTTTAATTGGAGAAGGAGAGTATGAAAGAGAGACAGAGAAGAGAAAGCATGGGGGGAGATAGAGACACAGGGAAAGAATGTGGAGACAGAGAGAAAGCTAACCTCAGAACTACAGTAAAATGAATTAAAATGGGCACCGTGCATCTTATTTCACTGCCAGCTTCCGAGCATTGCCCAAAACACCAGCAAACCTCACAGACAGGGCTGGAAGGAGCAAGTCGCAGGAGGGGACTCCTTCCTGGGGCTGCTCCTTTAACCACAGGCTTTCAATCTGTATAAAACACCATCAGCCCCAATCCTACATGAAATGGTTAACCCAGGGCCCCAGAGAGGAAATTAAACGTCATGCTAATAAACAGACACAACTCACGTGGGCCCTTTGGGTGCAGACTGTGGACAAGGCCTCAGTCCGGCCCCTCTGGAGGAAGCTCCTGTCCAAGGATTCCTCGTCCCAGACTTTCCCCCTTTTCATCTTCACCATGCAGTTTTCAGAAAGAAATTTCCTGAGGCAAGAGGGAGGGAGAGAAAAGTGATGAAAATGCATTGTTAAACAAAATAGCACAGCAAGAGCCCAGGAATTGCCCTCGGTTACACAGACACTCTCTCAGCAACACCCAAATACAAACAAATCACAGTTAATAAACCAGAGGATAAAAGGATTGTGACAGCAACCTCCACCTCTGTGTGTGTGTGTGTGTGTGTGTCTGTCTGTATCTGTATCTCTCTCTCCCCTGTCTCTGAATCTCGCTCTGTTCCTGTCACATTCGTCCCCTGTCTCTCTTTCTCTTTGTCCGTATCTGTTTTTGTCCCTCTATCTCATATGCAATGTTGACTGAAAATAGCTATGAAATATTTCTGTCTCACCATTTAAAACAACAACAAATCACAAAGCTGTGTGTGTTTTTAACTATTAAAGGTTTAAAGAGAGAGACAGAGAGAGAAATCGAAACTCAGAACTTCAGTCAAATGAACTGAAATGAATCGGGAACATTTGACACTCAGTGAATTTATTGTTAAAGTGCTCATCACTATTGCAATGTTGGAAACACTGCATGCCATTTGTGCACAGCAAGATCCCACAATTTCATTTCACCCTCAAATTCACAGCACTGCCCAAAACACCATCATTACTCGGGAATTATACCAACTTCAAGCACAGGACTTTAATCCCAAGCCTTCAGATAATGCAAAAATGCAGATAATCTGTTTTTAGTGCACAGCAATAACCCAGCAATGGTGACACTTCAATATTCAATGTACCAAGCTTTTGAGTGTGGATTTCTCTCTCTCTCTCTCTGTCTTTCTCCATCTTTCTCTGCATTCCCTCCCTCACACACACTCCGCCTGTTTCTCCCTCTCTCTCTCTCTGTTTAAGCTGCCACCTCCAGCTGTTACTCACTCTCCCTCTTTTTCTCTCCATCTGTTTCTGCCTCAGTGTTGGATGTAGGAAATGATGCAGAGAATGTATGCACAGCAGGATCCCACAATGTGATCATAGCCAGATATCCCATCACAGTCCTCAGAAAATGCGAAAGTCCATCTTTAAACTTAGAACAAGTCTTTATCCAGCTTCACGTTCAGCTCGTGTAATTATTATGAAATTCTTGTAAAAACACAGAGAAATCCACATTCAGACCATCAGGAAGCTGAATTTTAAACTGTTGTCATTGGACAAAATGCTGCAGGGCACTAGATGCACAGCAAGATCCCACGAGCAGCAATGTGATGATAGCCAGATTTCAGTCCCCAGAAAGAGCGAATCCCTCTTGAAACTGGGAACAAGCTGTTGATTCTTTCTCACCATTTCAAATAACGACAAATCACATTGCTGTGTGTGTGGCATGTTTTTTATTTATCAAAGGTTTAAATGGAGAAGGCAAGTGTGAAACAGAGACAGAGAAGAGAAAGCATTGGGGGAGATAGAGACACAGGGAAAGAATGTGGAGACAGAGAGAAAGCTCAAACCTACAGTAAAATGAATTAAAATGGGCACTGTGCATCTTATTTCACTGTCAGCTTCATCGCATTGCCCAAAACACCAGCAAACCTCACAGACAGGGCTGGAAGGAGCAAGTGGCAAATGGGTCTCCCTTCCTGAGGCTGCTCCTTTCACCCCAGGCTTTCAATCTGTATAAAACACCAGGAGCCCTAATCCATCATGAAATGGTTAACCCAGGGCCCCAAAGAGGAAATTAAACCTCAGGCTAATAAACAGACACAACTCACGTGGGCCCTTTGGGTGCAGCCTGTGGACAAGGCCTCAGTCCGTCCCCTCTGGAGGAAGCTCCTGTCCAAGGATTCCTCCTCACAGACTTTCCCTCTTTTCATCTTCACCGTGCAGTTTTCAGAATGATGTTTCCTGAAGGCAAGAGGGAAAGAAAGAAAATTGATTAAAAGGCATTGTTAAACAAAATAGCACAGCAAGAGCCCAGGAATTGCCCTCGGTTACACAGACACTCTCTCAGCAACACCCAATTACAGACAAATCACAGTTATAAACCGAAGGATAAAGAGTTTGAGACAGCAACCTCCACCTCTATGTGTGTGTGTCTGTCTCTCTCTGTATCTTTCTCCCTGTCTCTGTATCTCTCTCTGTCCCTATTTCATTTGGCCCCCAATCTCTCTCTCTCTCTCTCTCTTTCCCTGTCCAGATCTGCTTTTGTCCCTCTATCTCAAATGTAATGTTGACTGAAAATAGCTGTGAAATATTTCTGTCTCACCATTTAAACCAACAACAAATCACCCAGCTGTGTGTTGCTTTAACTATTCAAGGTTTAAGTAGAGAGACAGAGGGAAAGAAAGCTGGAGAGAGATAGAGAGAGAAATCGAAGCTCAGAACTTCAGTAAAATGAATTGTTTGAATGGGGAACATTTGACACTCAGTGAACTGTTTAAGTGTTCGTCACTATTGCAATGTTGGAAACACTGCATGCCATTTGTGCACAGCAAGATCCCACAATTTCATTTCGCCCTCCAGTTCGCACCACTGCCCAAAACACCCGCATTATTGGGGAATTATACCGGCTCCTAATTCCAGGCCTTCAGGAGAGCTTTACACACAATGAATTCACTTCTAAAATGCAGTCACTGTTACAATGCAGGGAATTCTGCAGGCAAGCTGCACACAGCAAGATCCCAGCAATGGTGACACTTCAACATTCAGTCCACCAATGTTTTGTTTGTGGATTACTCTCCCTCTCTCTCTCGCTCTCTCTCTGCGTTTAACCTGCCACCTTCAGCTGTTTCTCACTCTCCCTCTTTTTCTCTCCATCTGTTTCTGCCTCGGTGTTGTAATGTAGGAATTGATGAAGGGAATGTATGCACAGCAGGATCCCACAATGTGATAATAGCCAGATATCCCATCACAGTCCTCAGAAAATTCTAAACTCCATCTTTAAATGTATAACAAGCCTTTATAAAGCTTCATGTTCCCCTCAGGACCAGTTGACGCTCAATGAATTAATTTTTAATATGGTTCTCAATGTTTCAATGCAGGAAATCTGCAGGCAATCTGTGCACAGCAAGATCCCAGAGGCAGCAATATGACAATATGCAGGTAATCTGTTTTTAGTGATGTAAGTTTGGAGATCCCAGAGGGAGGAACATTCCTGCTGTTTGAAAATCACAAACACCCCTCTTCCTGTCTTTCTCCTGCTCCCTCCCCCCTGCACCCCATCCACATTTGTTTCTTTTTCTCTCGATCTGGGATTTAATCTGGATTGAAACGTCCTCTGAAGTGTTTCTGTCACCGTTTAAAATAACCACACGTCACATTGTGGCTCCTATTGATTAATGGTTAAAATAGAGACAGGGCAGGGAGAGAGAAAAGCAGAGGAAGATGGAGAGAAAACACATCGAAATCCACACTCAGACCCTCAGGAAACTGAATTTTAAGGTGTCCTCATTGTTGGAATGTAGGAAATGCTGCAGGGCACTAGATGCACAGCAAGATCCCACAAGCAGCTATGTGACAATAGCCAGATTTCCCCTCAGTCCCCAGAATGGGCGAAACTCCCTCTTTAAACTGGGAACGAGCCATTTGTGCAGAGCAAGATCCCACAAGCAGCAGGGTGATAACAACTGGCAACCCCTTTCATTCCCTCCATGTTTCCCTCATTCCCTGCGTCTCTCTCCGTCCTGTTACACTCATTCAGAGAGAGACAGAGAAATCCACTCTCAGAACACCACTCTCATTTCAAATGGCTGCTGCACATTTCATTTCACCATCAACTTCACGGCAAGGCCCAAAACATCAGCATTATTCGTGAATTATACCAGCTTCAAGCTCAGGACTTTAATTCCAGGTCTTCAGGAGAGCTTTACACACAATGAATTCACTTCTAAAATGCAGTCACTGTCACAATGCAGGGAATTCTGCAGGCAAGCTGTGCACAGCAAGATCCCAGCAATGGTGACACTTCAAAATTCAGTTTACCAAGATTTTGAGTGTGGATTTCTCTCTCTCTCTCTGTCTTTCTCCATCTTTCTCTGCCTTCTCTCCCTCATCCACACTCCGCCTGTCTCTCTCTCTCTGATTTACCTGCCACCTCCAACTGTTTCTCTCTCTCCCTCTTTTTCTCTCCATCTGTTTCTGCCTCAGTGTTGAAATCTAAGAATTGATGCAGGGAATGTATGCACAGCAGGATCCCACAATGTGATCATAGCCAGATATCCTATCACAGTCCTCTGAACATGCTGAACTCCATCTTTAAACTTTTCACAAGCCTTTATACAGCTTCAGTTTAGCTCTTGTAATTATTGGCCCTCAGGAGCAGTTGAGAATCAATGAACTAATTTTTAAAGTGGTCCTCACTGTTGCAATGCAGGAAACCGGTAGGCAATCTGTGCACAGCAAGATCCCAAAGGCAACAATATGCTAATATGCAGATAATCTGTTTTCAGTGACGTAAGTTTCGAGATCCCAGAGGAAGGGACATTCCTGCAGTTTGAAAATCTCAAACACCCCTCTCCCTGTCTTTCTCCTGCTCCCTTCCCCCTGCACCCCATCCACATCTGTTTCTTTTTCTCTCGATCTGGGATTAAATCCAGATTGAAACGTCCGCTGAAATGTTTCTGTCACCGTTTTTTAATAACCACACATCACATTCGATTCATAGAGAGATACAGCACTAAAACTGTACCTTCGGCCCAACGCTGACCATCAGCCACCCATTAATGCTAATCCTACATTCATGCCATTTCTCCCCCTCTCACAACCCCACCTTCCCTCCATTCTCCGACCACCTACCTACACGAGGGGCAATTTTTATAATGGCCAATTTACCTATCAACCCGCAAGGCTTTGACATGTGGCAGGGAACCAGAGCACCCGGAGGAAACCCACACGGAGAACTTGCTAACTCTGCACAGGCAGTGCCCAGAACCCAACCTGGGTTGCTGGAGCTGTGAGGCTGCGGTACTAACCACTTAGCCACTGCAGGAAAGTCCCACCCTCTGCGATCACGATACTTACATCACTGAAAACACATTATCTGCATATTATCATATTGCTGCCTGTGGGATCTTGCTGTGCACACATTGTGGCACCTATTGATTAATGGTTGAAATAGAGAAAGTGCGGGGGAGAGAAAAGCAGAGGAAGATGGAGAGAAAACAGAGAAATCCACAATCTGACCCTCAGGAAGCTGAATTTTAAAGTGTCCTCATTGCTGTGCAGGAAATGCTTAAGGGCACGAGATGCACAGCAACATCCCAGGAGCAGCAATGTGATAATCGCTAGATTTCAGTCCCCTGAAAGGGCAAAATTCCCTCTTTAAACTGGGAACAAGCTGCTGATTTTGTCTGACCATTTCAAATAACGACAAATCACATTGCTGTGTGTGGCATGTTTTTTATTTATTTAAGGTTTAATTGGAGAAGGAGAGTGTGAAACCGAGACAGAGAACTGAAAGCATGGAGGGAGATAGAGACACAGGGAAAGAATGTGGAGAAAGAGAGAAAGCTCAGAACTACAGTAAAATTAATTAAAATGGGAACTGTGCATCTTATTTAACTGTTAGCTTCATCGCATTGCCCAAAACACCAGCAAACCTCACAGACAGGGCTGGAAGGAGCAAGGGGCAAATGGGACTCACTCCTGGGGCTGCTCCTTTAACCCCAGGCTTTCAATCTGTTTAAAACTCCAGGAGCCCCAATCCAACATGAAATTGTTAACCCAGGGCCCCAGAGAGGAAATTAAACCACAGGCTAATAAACAGACACAACTCACGTGGGCCCTTTGGGTGCAGCTTGTGGACAAGGCCTCAGTCCGTCCCCTCTGGAGGAAGTTCCTATCCAAGGATTCCTCGTCGCAAGCTTTCCCTCTTTTCACCTTCACGGTGCAGTTTTCAAAATGAAAATTCCTCAGGGGAAAGAAGGAGAAAAAAATTGGATTAAAATACAAAGCGAGGACATTTTTAAACAAAATTACATAGCAAGAGCCCAGAGTTTCCTCTCTCAGTCACACAGACAATCAGCAATATTCAAATACAATCAACTCACAGTTATAAACCAGATTGAGACAGAGAGAGCACACACACAGATGCACAGACACACACACTGAATCAGACTGGGGAATGTGTCCACTCTCTCCAGAGAGAGAATGAAAGGTGGGTTTTGTGATTGGAACTGAGATCTTCAAACCCAGTTTATATCCTGACTGAGCTGTTTGCAAACTCCACCCCTTGAGCCTCTGACATGTTGGGCTGTCTCTCAATCTCCTGCCTCAGGGGCGGGGGAGGGGGCCTGTCCATTGATATGTTAATCCCAGGACAGCAATGCTTTCAGCCATCTCTTAGTTCATTTTAAACCTTTAATTCTTTCCCTGCAGTTTCAAAATATCAAACACTGATCCAACCCTCCCCCCTCAAACCCTCACACTAAACCCACAAAAAAGACAGAGGTGCAAGGGAAGAGCCAACTGTGAAACAGCCCCGACAATCAAATTTCTCTGCAGCACCTGTGGAAGAGCTTGTCACTCTAGAATTGGCCTTGAAAGCCATTCCAGGCGCTGCTCCACAAACCACTGACCACCTCCAGGCACTTACACATTGTCTCTCGAGATCAGGGGCGGCACAGTGGCGCAGTGGTTAGCACTGCAGCCTCACAGCTCCAGCGACCCGGGTTCAATACTGGGTACTGCCTGTGTGGAGTTTGCAAGTTCTCCCTGTGTCTGCGTGGGTTTCCTCCGGGTGCTCCGGTTTTCTCCCACATGCCAAAGACTTGCAGGTTGATAGGTAAATTGGCCATTATAAATTGCCCCGAGTATCGGGAGGTGGTAGGGAAATATAGGGACAGGTGGGGATGTGGTAGGAATATGGGATTAGTGTAGGATTAGTATAAATGGGTGGTTGATGGTCGGCACAGACTCGGTGGGCCGAAGGGCCTGTTTCAGTGCTGTATCTCTAAACTAAAACTAAACTAAACAGGAGGCCAAAGAAGAAACCCACAATACAGGACTGGGCAGATAATGGGGATTGTTACTGAGGTTGTGTTTGGGGATTTTTACTGACATCAGTGTGGATTTTAAAGTGTGTCTCCCCTTCCCTCACATCTAAAGTTTCTCAGTGTTGTTGTTGTGTGTTGACAGCTTTTCCAGTGTCCAGTCCCTTTCAACTTTTAATAAAATCTGTGGAACACAAATAAATGTAAAGTTTCTCCTGCAAGCTGTTTTGTCCTCCCTCTTTCACTGTCATTCTCTGTCACTGCCCTATCTCTCTCTCTCTCAGGACTAGGCAGACACTGGGGATTGTTATTGACGTTCTGTTGGTCATTTTTACTGACATCAGTGTGGATTGTAAAATTTGTCTGTGTGTGTGTGTGTGTGTGTGTGTGTCTGTGTGTGTGTGTCTCTGTGTGTCGCTTTATGTATGTGTCTGTGTGTGTCTGGATGTGTGTGTGTGAGAGACAGATAATATCAGAGTCACCTCGCTACATCTCTATCTCTCCTTCTCTCTCTGTTTTTCCTTCTCTCTCCCTCTCTCAATCCACCTCTCTCATAAAAACATAGAAAATAGGAGCAGGAGCAGGCCATTCGGCCCTTTGGGCCTGCTCGGTCATTCAATAAAGATCATGACCGATGGTCTAATTCAGTACCCTGTTCCCACTTTCTCCCCATACCCCTTGATCCCTTTGAAATTAAGAAATATATCTCTCTCCTCCATGAATATATTTAATGACTTGGCCTCCACTGCCTTCTGCGGTAGAGAATTCCACAGGTTCACCACCCTCTACTCCATCCATCTCTCCCCCTCTATCTCCGTCTCCACCATCTATCTCCCTCTCCCCCACTAAATCCCTCTCCCCCTCTTTCTCCCTCTCCCCCTCTATCTCCCAATCCCCCTCTATCTCCGTCACCACCCTCTATCTCCATCTCCACCCTCTATCTCCCTCTCCCCCCTCTATCTCCCAATCCCCCTCTATCTCCCTATCCCCCTCTATCTCCCAATCCCCCTCTATCTCCCTCTCCCCCTCTATCTCCCTCTCCCCCTCTATCTCCCTATCTCCCACTATCTCCCTCTCCCCCCTCTTTCTCCCTCTCCCCCTCTATCTACCAATCCCCCTCTATCTCCTTCTCCACCCTCAATCTCCATCTCCACCCTCTAGCTCCCTCTCCCCCCTCTATCTCCCAATCCCCCTCTCTCTCCCTCTCCCGCTCTCTCTCCCTCTCCCCTATATCTCCATCTCCCCCCTCTCTCTCCCTCTCCCCCCTCGATCTCCCTCTCCCCCTCTATCTCCCTCTCCCCCTCTATCTCCCTCTGCCCCTCTATCTCACACACCCCCTCTATCTCACTCTTCCCCTCTATCTCACTCTCCCCCTCTATCTCACTCGTCCCCTCCATCTGTCTCTCCCCCCACTATCTCACACACCCCCTCTATCTCACACACCCCCACTATTTCACACACCCCCTCTATCTCCCTCTTCCCCTCTATCTCACTCTCCCCCTCTATCTCACTCTCCCCCCTCTATCTCCCTCTCCCCATCTATCTCCCTCTGCCCCTCTATCTCCCACTCCCCCTCTATCTCACTCTCCCCCTCTATCACACTCTCCCCCTCTATCTCCCTCTCCCCCTCCATCTCACACACCCCCACTATCTCACACACCCCCTCTATCACACACACCCCCTCTATCTCACACACCCCCTCTATCTCACTCGTCCCCTCTATCTCACTCTCCTCCTCTATCTCACTCTCCCCCTCTATCTCACTCTCCCCCTCTATCTGCCTCTCCCCCTCTATCTGCCTCTTCCCCTCTATCTCACACTCCCCGTCTATCTCACTCTCCCTCTCTCTCTGTCTCTCTCACTGCCTCTCTCTCTACCTCTTCCTGTCTCTCTCTCTCTTTCTCTCTCTCTCTCTCTGTCCATGACTCTGTTTGTGTCTCTCTCACACCATTTCTCTCTCTCTGCCTCTGTCTCTCTCTCTGTGTCTCAGTTTCCCCAATCTCTCACCATCGGACAGTCCCGTCATCCCGGAAACAAGTCTGGTGAACCTTCATTGCACTCCCTCTCTGGCAATAATATCCTTCCTAAGGTAAGGGGACCAAAACTGCACACAGTATTCCAACTGCGGTCTAACCAAGGTTCTATGTGATTGAAGCAAGACTTCACTACTCCTGTACTCAAATGCTCTTGTGATAAAGACTAACATACCATTAGCCTTCTGAATTGCATTCTGCACCTGCATGTTAGTTTTCAGTGACTTATTGACGGGGACACCCAGGTCGCTTATCACATCTACGCTTTCTAATCTCTTACCAGTTAATAAATACTCAATTCCCCCATCCCGGGTGTGATCAGATACTCTGCCCCTTCGGGAACGATTTCCTGCCCCTCCAACAGCTTGTGCCACTGCCCTATTTATCGGTGTGTTTGACCCTTCTGATGATGTTGAATTTGTTAGTGGCTTTTCTCCTTCTGAAGCTGTTGTATTTGTTAGATTTTTTTAGTCCTCGGGAAGCTGTTCTTTTCCTGTTGAAATTGTTGGTGTTTTTTCCCCTGTTGAGGTTGTTGTTGCATTTGTGGTTGTTTATTCTGCTGTTGAGGTTGCTGTTGCATTTGTTGGTGTTTTTTCTCCTGTTGAGGTTGTTGTTGCATTTTTCGGTGTTTTTTTTCTCAAGTTTAAGTTGTTGTTGCATTTCTTGGTGCTTTTCCTCCTGTTGAGGTTGTCGCGGAATTGATTTGAAAATTACGTTTGCTAACACTTATCGGGATGAGAAGCTACATTCGACTGAACCCCAGGACCCGTTTCTCTGTCACGTTTAAAGCACTAACCTTGCATTAGTGAGGTGTCAATCTCTTACATTAATGTCCCAGTGCTGCTGGAACATAAAATGGCCACCGTGAACAAACCTAAAATGGCAGACTGATGTTCTGAGAGAGGAGGGAACGAGAGACAGACAGACAGACAGAAAGAAAGACAATCTGTAACCTCATGGCCCGGCATATCTCCCACTCTACCATTACCATAAAGCCAGGAGACCAACCCCGGTTCAGTGAAGTGTGCAGGAGGGCATGCCAGGAGCAGCACCAGGCATACCTCAAAATGAGGTGTCAACCTGGTGAAGCTACAACCCAGGACTATCTGCATGCCAAACTGCGTAAGCAGCATGCGACAGACAGAGCTAAGTGATCCCAAAACCAACGGATCAGATCTGAGCTCTGCAATCCTGCCACATCCAGAGAAAAGGAGTGATCAGCATGAAAAGACTGCTGGAGATTTATGTTCCTGGTAATCTCTCCATCTCTACCTCTCTTTCCTCTGTCTTTTACTCTCTCAAGCCCTGTCTCACCTCTCTGTTCCTCCTTATCCATGTGTTACGAACACTGGACTTTGCCTTTCTCCCATCTTCACTCTTCATCTCTACTTCTCCCTCTGTTACCCTCTGAATCACAGTCTCTCCCTCTCCGTTACCCTCTGAATCACAGTCTCTCCCTCTCCGTTACCCTCTGAATCCCAGTCTCTCCCTCTCCGTTCCCCTCTGAATCCCAGTCTCTCCCACTCCGTTACCATCTGAATCCCAGTCTCTCCCTCTCTGTTACCCTCTGAATCCCAGTCTCTCCCTCTCTGTCTCTCTCTCCCAACCTCTCTGTTTCTTTCTCTCTCTCTGGCTTTCTCCGTCTCTCAGTGTCTCTCCCTCTCTCTCTCTCTGCCACTGTCCATGCCTCTGTCTCTCTCACACCATCTCGCACTCCCTCTCCCTGTCTCTCCCTCTCTCTGCCTCTCCATATCTCTCTGTCTCCTTCTTTTACTTTGCCTCTCCCTATCTCTCTTTCTCATCCTCTGTCCATGACTCTGTTTGCATCTCTCTCTCTCTCTCTCTCTCTCTCTCTTTCCATGACTCCATTTGTGCCGCTCTTACACCATCTCTCCCACTCTCTCTGTCTCTGTCTCTCTCTCTCTCTCACTGTCTCTCTCTCTCTCTGTCTCTCTCTCTGTCCCTCCATCTTTCCTTCCCTCCCTGTCACTCCATCTCTCTCCTTCTCTCTCTGTCTCTCACTTTGTCCCACCATCTGGCTTTCCCTTCCTGACACTCCCCCTCTCTCCTTCTCTCTCTGTCTCTGCCACTCTCTCTGTCTCCCTCTCTGTCCCTCCATCTGTCTTTCACTCACTGTCTCTCCGTCTCACTCCTTGTATCTCTGTCACTCACACTCTCTCTCTGTCTCTCTCTCTCTCTGTCCCTTCATCTGTCTTTCCTTCTCTGTCGCTCCCACTCTCTCCATCTATCTCTCCTTCTCTCTCTGCATCTCTCTCTGTCTCTCACTCTGTCCCTCTGTCTGTCTTTCCCTCTCTGTCACTCCCTCGCTCTCCTATCTCTGTCTCTCTCTCTCTATCCCTCCATCTGTCCTTCCCTCCCTGTAACTCCATCCCTCTCCCTGTCTCTCTCAGTCTGTCGCTCCATCTGTCTTTCCCTCTCTGTCCCTACACACTCTCCCTCTATCTCTGACTCTATCGCTCTCTGTCTTCCCATCTGTCTTTCCCTCCCTGTCACTCCCTCTCTCCTTCCATCGCGGCCTCTCTCTCTGTCTCTCCAACTGCCCTTCCCTCTCTGTCTCTCCCACTCTCTCCTTCTCTCTCTGTCTCTGCCTCTTTCCATCCCTCCATCTGTCCTTCCCTCCCTGTTACTCCATTTCTCTCCTTTCTCTGTTTCTCACTCTGACCCTCCATCTGTCTTCCCCTCTCTGATACTCCCTCCCTCTCCTTGCCACTCTCTCTATCTATCTCTCTGTCCCTCCATCAGTCTTTCCCACACTGTCACTACGTCTCTCCTTCTCTCTGTCTCTCCCTCTCTCTCCTTCTCCCTCTCACTGTCCCTCCATCTGTCTTCCCCCCCTGTCACTCCCTCTCGCTCCTTCTCTCCCTGTCTCTGCCACTCTCTCTGCCACTCTCTCTGTCCCTCCATTTGTCTTTCCCTCTCTGTCACTCCCTCTCTGTCACTCCCTATCTCTCCGTCTCTGCCACTCTCTTTGTCTCTCTCTCTGCCCCTTCATCTGTCTTTCCCTCTCTGTCACTCCTCCTCTCTCCTTCGATCTCTGTCTCTCTCTCTCTCTGTCCCTCCATCTTTCCTTCCCTCCCTGTCACTCCATCTCTCTCCTTCTCTCTCTGTCTCTCACTTTGTCCCTCCATCTGACTTTCCCTTCCTGACACTCCCGCTCTCTCCTTCTCTCTCTGTCTCTGCCACTCTCTCTGTCTCTCTCTCTGTCCCTCCATCTGTCTTTCCCTCTCAGTCTCTCCGTCTCACTCCTTCTATCTCTGTCACTCCCGCTCTCTCTCTGTCTCTCTCTCTGTGCCTCCATCAGTCTTTCTTTCTCTGTCTCTCCCTCTCTTTCCTTCTCTCTCTGCCTCTCTCTCTGTCTCTCTCTCTGTCCCTCCGTCTGTGTTTCCCCCCCGTCACTCCCTCTCTCTCCTTCTATCGCTGCCTCTGTCTCTCTGTCTGTCCCTCGATCTGTCTTTCCCTCTCTATCACTCCCTCACTCTCCTATCTCTGTCTCTCTCTCTCTATCCCTCCATCTGTCCTTCCCTCCCTGTAACTCCATCTCTCTCCCTGTCTCTCTCTGTCTGACCCTCCATCTGTCTTTCCCTCCCTGTCTCCCCACTCTTCTTCTATCTCTGTCTCTCTCACTCCCTGTCTCTCCAACTGCCTTTCCCTCGCTGTCTCTCCCACTCTCGCCTTTTCTCTCTGTCTCTGCCTCTCTCTATCCCTCCATCTGTCCTTCCCTCGCTGTCACTAAATCTCTCTCCTTCTCTCTGTCTCTCACACTGTCCTTCCATCTGTCTTCCCCTCTCTGACACACCCCCTCTCTCCTTCTCTCTCTGTCTCTGCCACTCTCTCTGTCCCTCTCTCTGTCCCTCCCTCGGTCTTTCCCTCTCTGTCACTCCCTCTCTCCTTCTCTATGTCTCACCCTCTCTCTCCTTCTCTCTCTGTCTCTGCCACTCTCTCTGTCTCTCTCTCTGTCCCTCCGTCTGACCTTCCCTCCCTATCACACCATCTCTCTCCTTCTCTCTCCGTCTCTCACTTTGTCCCTCCATCTGTCTTTCCCTCTCTGTCTCTCCCTCTCACTCCTTCTATCTCTGTCTCTCACTGAGTCCCTCCATCTGTCTTTCCCTCTCTGTCTGTCCCTCTCCCTCCTTCGCTCTCTGTCGGTCCATCTGTCTTTCCCTCTCTGTTTCTCCCTCTCTCTACTTCTCTCTGTCTCTGCCTCTCTTTCTGTCTCTCTCTCTGTCGCTCCATCGTTTTTTCCCTCTCTGTCACTCCCTCTCTCCTTCTCTCTGTCTCTCTCTCTGCCCCTCCATCAGTCTTCCCCCCGTCACTCCCTCTCTCTCCGTCTCTCTCTCTCTATCCCTCCATCTGACCTTCCCTCCCTGTCACTCCATCTCTCTCCTTGTCTCTCTGTCTCTCACTTTGTCCCTCCATCTGTCTTTCCCTCTCTGTCTTTCCCTCTCACTCCTTCTATCTCTGTCACTCACTGTGTCCCTCCATCTGTCTTTCCCTCTCTGTCTCGCCCTCTCTCTCCTTCTATCTCTGTCTGTCCATCTGTCTTTCCCTCTCTGTCTCTCTCTCTCTGTCCCTCCATCTGTCTTTCCCTCTCTTGCACGCCCTCTCTCTCCTTCTATGTCTGTCTCTCACTTTGTCCCTCCATCTGTCTTTCCCTCTGTCATCCTCTCTCTCCTCTCTCTCCATGTCCCTCCATCTGTCTTTGCGTCCCTGACACTCCCTCTCTCTCCTTACATCTCTGTCTCTGCCTCTCTCTCTGTCTCTCCATCTGTCTTAATAAAAGCAAAATACTGCGGATGCTGGAAATCTGAAACAAAAACAAGAAATGCTGGATTCACTCAGCAGGTCTGGCAGCATCTGTGGAAAGAGAAGCAGAGTTAACGTTTCGGGTCAGTGACCCTTCTTCGGAACTGACAAATATTAGAAAAGTCACAGATTATAAACAAGTGAGGTGGGGGTTGGGCAAGAGATAACAAAGGAGAAGGTGCAGATTGGACCAGGCCACATAGCTGACCAAAAGGTCACAGAGCAAAGGCAAACAATATGTTAATGGTGTTTTGAAAGACAAAGCATTAGTACAGTTTAGGTGTGAATATACTGAATATAGAACATCAGCAAGTGCAAACCTGAAGAAAAACAACCTGAAAAAAACAGTGGGTAAGCAAACTGAACAAACTAAGATGAAATGAAATAAATGCAAAAAATGTAAAAAGGAATGCAAAAAAAAGGAAGAAAAAATAACTAAAAATGACTAAAAATGAAAGTAAAGTGGGGGGCTGTCATGCTCTGAAATTATTGAACTCAATGTTCAGTCCGGCAGGCTGTAGTGTGCCTAATCGGTAGATGAGATGCTGTTCCTCGAGCTTGCGTTGATGTTCACTGGAACACTGCAGCAATCCCAGGACAGAGATGTGAGCATGAGAGCAGGGGGGAGTGTTGAAATGGCAAGCAACCGGAAGCTCAGGGTCCTGCTTGCGGACTGAGCGGAGATGTTCCGCAAAGCGGTCACCCAGTCTGCGCTTGGTCTCCCCAATGTAGAGGAGACTCTCTGTCCCTCCATCTGTCTTTCCCTCCCTGTCACTCCCTCTCTCTCCTTCTCTCTCTCTGTCCCTCCATCTGTCTTTCCCTCCCTGACACTCCCTCTCACTCCTTCTCTCTGTGTCTCTCTCTTCTGCTATCACTGACACGAGCAGAGCGACAGAGGGAGGGAGGGTTAGATATGACGGCAGAGAGAGGACTGTAGTGAGGGACAAACGTGGACAGAGAGAGATTGTTGAGGTGGGTGAAGAGGATAATGTAAGATATATTAATTTGATGAAATCCTTCACTGCTGTGCACACAAACATATTTGAGATAGGTATGGAGAGAAAACGAACATCGGGAGAGGGAGGAATGCAGATGAAGTTGGGGCCCAGGCGGACACTTTTGATGATCCAGAAAGAAAAGCCTTCATTTTAAATATTCAGCAAGCTATTCCACTGTGGTAGCCATCACACCCTCATCATATTGTTTGTGGAAATTTGATGCTGGCTTATAGGTTAATTTGTAAACCTGTCATTGATAGATACTTGTTAACCAAATGTATTAAGAGATAAGGGGCAAAGGTAGGATATGGTGTAAGTTTGATCACAGATCAGCCATGATCTCATTGAATGCTGGAACAGAGTTGTGTGATTAAATTACCTCCTCCTCTTCCAATATCCCCTGTTAAATATCCTTCTTTCTCGGTCAGTCACCCTGTCAGTCTATGTCTCTCTGTTTCTCTCTTTCTGTCTCTCTCTCTGTCTCTATCGGATAGTGTAGAGTGAGATTCACTCTGTATCCACCCCATGATATTCCTGCCCTGGGAGTGTGTGATGGGACAGTGTAGAAGGAGCATTACTCTGTATCTAATCCATGCTGTACCTGTCTGGGGAATGTTGATGGGAGAGTGCAAACAGAGAGGTCTGGGACCAGGGTCCTCATGGGGAGGACTTAATGGTGCCTCCTAATTGACCAGTTAGCAATATTGGGGCTCCAGGGATGAAAGGGTCATTGGCTGAGTGGATACGACATTGGCTGAGAGAGTGCACAATGGTTGTTTCAGACTGGAGGGAGGTATACAGTGGAGGTTTATATTAGGACCACTGCTCTTTTTGATATATACCAATGACTTGGACTTGTGTTTTCAGGGCATAACTTCAATGTTTGCCAATGTTTGTGACATCTTCAATGTAATAAACCGGGAACGGACTAGTAGCAGTCTTCAGGAGGATAGAGGCAGTCTGGTGAAATGGAACACACAAGAACAAATTAATTAGGAGCAGGAGTAGGCCAATCGGCCCCTCAAGCCTGCTGTGCCATTGAGTGGCTGATCTGATTGTGAACTCAACTCCACTTTCCTGTCTGCATCCCATAACCCTTGACTCCCTAACTGATAAAAAATCTATCGACCCCACTCTGAGAGAAACACATTTCTCCTCAGCTCAGTTTTAAATTTGACGTCCCTAATTTCTAAACTGTCTCCCCTAGTTCTATTCTCCCCAACAAGGGGAATCATCCTCTCAGCATCCACCCTGTCCAGTCCCCTCGGGACCTGAGATGATTCACTCAGATCACCTCTCATTCTTCTAAACTCCAGTGGGTATAGACCCAACCTGTTCAACCTTTCCTCATAAGATAACCCCTTCATCCCAGGAATCAGCCCAGTGAATCTTCTCGGAACTACTTCGAATGCAATTATGTAATTTCTTCAGTAAGGAGACCAAAAGTGTCCACAATCCTGCAGATGTTGCCTAACTTATGCCCTGTACAGCTGTAACAACACCTCCCTACTTTTATATTCTATTCACCTTGCAATAAACAACAACATTCCATTTGTCTTCCATATCACACGCTGTTGCTACATGGTAACATTTTGTGATTCATGTACCAGGACACCCAGATCCCTCTGTACCGAACAGTTCTGCAGTCTCTCTCCATTTCAATAATATACTGATTTTTATTATTCCTGCTAAAGTGGACAAGCTAACATTTTCGCACATTGTACTCCATCTGCCAATTTTTTGCTCACTCACTTAACCTATGGAAATCTCTTTGGAGACACTTTATGTCCTCTTGACAGCTTACTATCCAACCGATCATTGGACAGACACAGGGCAGGTTAACTTCAATGCTGAGAAATGTGAAGTGATGCATTTTGGAAGGAAGACTGAGTGATATAAACTAAATGGTACAATGTTAGAATGGGCGACAGGACAGGGAGATCTGGGATTTCATCAATGTTACCTGTTCTACCCAAAAGTTCAGTTTGGTGCTTGGAATCTGTGAGTTGAATTTAGCTTCATCCTGAAAAGTGTTGGCAAACGTGTTTGGAAATGTGTCAAAAGCTGTTTCCATTCAGACATTCCTGCATTGTGGAAGTGTGAGCTATCTTTGCAGAGACAGGAAATAAAGTTGTTTGAAGGGACCTGCAGGTTTTGGTTGATGCAATAAGGTGAGAAATTGAATTGTGTCCCATGCAGATACACAGAATTGAAGGTCTTTACACAGCACCACATGAAGTAGTTTACCAATGTCTGACAAACTTCAAAGACTTCAAACACATGGAAGAAGAAGGGAAGGGAACAATATACAAAACCTGAGACAGTCAGATAACAGCAGTCGGAAAATGAATCTATTTTTATGGGTTTTAATTTGAAGGCCTGAGCTGATGATTGAAAAAGTAGGAGTTCAAATCCCACGCTGGGCTGTTGTGAATTTGAATTTTGTTTTTTCTAAAAATAAACATAAATGTAGAATTAAAAAACCTCTAGGATGAAATGATTCACTCCTGTCTACTCGTGCAAAGCCCGTGTGTGTCTCAGTTTGGCTGTATTTATTCACGATTTAAGATGATGTGGTAAAATGCAACATTCCCAAGTTTACCAATGACACAAAAATAGGCAGCATTGTAAGCAGTGTGGCTGGAAGCAGAACAATGCAAAGAGATATCTGAAGTGAATGGGCAAAACTGTGGTAGATAGATTTCCATATCAGTTAAAAAGACTAGAACAGAGTACTTTATAAATGGTGAAAAGATAGAAACACTGGAGGTCCAAAGAGACTTGATGGCTCTGTGTCCATTTGAGTGCAGCGCAGATTTACCAGAATGATAACTGGACTCCAAGGGTTAAATTACAAGGTATTATTACACAAACTAGGAATTTATTCCCTGGAATTTAGGAGGATCATGTTGATTTGATCAAAGTTGTTGAGATATTAAGGGGATCTGAAGGGGTAGTTTGCGAGAAACTATTTCGGCAGCTTTGGAATATATGAACAGGAGTAGGCCATTCAGCCCATCGAACCTGCTCCGCCGTTCAATACTATCATGGCTGATCATCCACTTCAATGTGTTTTTCCCAAACTATCCTCATACCCTTTATGTCATTGGTATTCAGCAATCTGTCAATCTCTGCTTTAAACATACTCAATGACTGAGCTTCCACATCCCTCTGGGATAGAGAATTCCGAAGATTCACAACCCTCTGAGTAATGAAATTTCTCCTCATCTCTGTCCCAAGTGGCTTCCGCCTTATTTTGAAATTATGTCCCCCGGTTCGAGACTCCCCAACCAGGAGAAACATCTTACCTGCATCTACCCTGTCTATCTGTAAAATTACCCCAGGGTCCCCACACAGCCTGTCTCCCCGTCCCCCTGCTTCGAAAGTCTCTCAGGGTCTCCTGGCACTTTCTATCTCTCTGCTTCTGTCTCTATCCCTCACTATCTCTCTGTTCTCTCTCCATTTCTATCTCTCCCTATGTCTCTGTTACTCTACCTCAGTTCCTCTCTCTCTGTCCATCACTCTCTTCCACCATGTTGGTTATCATTGGGGGTCGAGTTAAATCACAGACAAAATAAACACTTCACCTGTCTGCCCCGAAATAAATAGCAAAATTTGTGGCTATTTTATGTCTGTGTTCAGACTTGATCACAGTGATGCAGACAGCAAAATTTATTACATGATGGGATGCTGCAAATCGATTTACACTCGGACTGTCTGAAAGACTACTTGAAAAGAATTATTCACAAGTCTCGTCCAACTTAACGACAGATTTGACCCGATAAGGTAATAAATGCCAAAAATCTGGAGTTTTTTAGAATACGTTGAGCTTTACTCTGTCTGGCTTTCAGAAATTAAACATTACACATGCTCTGCAAGATTAATGATTATACATAGGTTAGGTTACATAGAATTTTGGAAGAACTAACAAGGCTAGGGAATATCCAATGAGAACCTAAATTGTAGTTCCAGTGTCCAGGCTGTTGAGAGTAGTGAGGTAGGGGATAAGGTTACAGGGACGCAAGAGGGCACTGGCAAGCAAGACCTTGGTTTAAAGTGGGTCTACTTCAACGCCAGGAGCATCCGGAATAAGGTGGGTGAGCTTGCAGCATGGGTTGGTACCTGGGATCCTGATGTTGTGGCCATTTCGGAGACATGGGTAGAGCAGGGGCAGGAATGGATGTTGCAGGTTCCGGGATTTAGATGTTTCAGCAAGAACAGAGAAGAGGGTAAAAGAGGGGGGGGGGGGGTGTGGCATTGTTAATCAAGGAAAGTATTACAGCGGCAGAAAGGACGTTTGAGGACTCGTATACTGAGGTAGTATGGGCCGAGGTTAGAAACAGGAGAGGAGAGGTCACCCTGTTGGGAGTTTTCTATAGACCTCCGAATAGTTCCAGAGATGTAGAGGAAAGGATAGCGAAGATGATTCTCGACAGGAGCGAGAGTAACAGGGT
The DNA here is from genome assembly GCF_036365525.1 of Heterodontus francisci. Lineage (NCBI taxonomy): Eukaryota > Metazoa > Chordata > Chondrichthyes > Heterodontiformes > Heterodontidae > Heterodontus > Heterodontus francisci. The sequence goes on along the minus strand of NW_027141398.1, from coordinate 324,649 downwards.
GGTGGTTATGGGGGACTTTAACTTTCCAAATATTGACTGGAAATACTATAGTTCGAGTACTTTGGATGGGTCTGTTTTTGTCCAGTGTGTGCAGGAGGGTTTTCTGACACAGTATGTGGACAGGCCAACCAGGGGCGATGCCACATTGGATTTGGTACTGGGTAATGAACCCGGACAGGTGTTAGATTGAGATGTAGGTGAGCACTTTGGCGATAGTGATCACAATTCGGTTAGGTTTACCTTAGCCATGGACAGGGACAGGTATATACCGCAGGGCAAGAATTATAGCTGGGGGAAAGGAAATTATGACGCGATTAGGCAAGATTTAGGATGTGTAGGATGGGGAACCTGTCATAGCCGCTAAGCGCATTGCACTTTTGAACTACAAGAAAGCCCCCAGCGATTTAACATCCGCAGCACTTAAAGCAGCCAGAAGTACTGCACAAAGAACAGCTAGGCGTTGCGCAAACGACTACTGGCAACACCTATGCAGTCATATTCAGCTGGCCTCAGACACCGGAAACATCAGAGGAATGTATGATGGCATGAAGAGAGCTCTTGGGCCAACCATCAAGAAGATCACCCCCCTCAAATCTAAATCGGGGGACATAATCACTGACCAACGCAAACAGATGGACCGCTGGGTTGAGCACTACCTAGAACTGTACTCCAGGGAGAATGCTGTCACTGAGACTGCCCTCAATGCAGCCCAGCCTCTACCAGTCATGGATGAGCTGGACATACAGCCAACCAAATCGGAACTCAGTGATGCCATTGATTCCCTAGCCAGCGGAAAAGCCCCTGGGAAGGACAGCATTACCCCTGAAATAATCAAGAGTGCCAAGCCTGCTATACTCTCAGCACTACATGAACTGCTATGCCTGTGCTGGGACGAGGGAGCAGTACCCCAGGACATGCGCGATGCCAACATCATCACCCTCTATAAAAACAAAGGTGACCGCGGTGACTGCAACAACTACCGTGGAATCTCCCTGCTCAGCATAGTGGGGAAAGTCTTTGCTCGAGTCGCTCTGAACAGGCTCCAGAAGCTGGCCGAGCGCGTCTACCCTGAGGCACAGTGTGGCTTTCGTGCAGAGAGATCGACTATTGACATGCTGTTCTCCCTTCGTCAGATACAGGAGAAATGCCGTGAACAACAGATGCCCCTCTACATTGCTTTCATTGATCTCACCAAAGCCTTTGACCTCGTCAGCAGACGTGGTCTCTTCAGACTACTAGAAAAGATCGGATGTCCACCAAAGCTACTAAGTATCATCACCTCATTCCATGACAATATGAAAGGCACAATTCAACATGGTGGCTCCTCATCAGAGCCCTTTCCTATCCTGAGTGGTGTGAAACAGGGCTGTGTTCTCGCACCCACACTTTTTGGGATTTTCTTCTCCCTGCTGCTTTCACATGCGTTCAAATCCTCTGAAGAAGGAATTTTCCTCCACACAAGATCAGGGGGCAGGTTGTTCAACCTTGCCCGTCTAAGAGCGAAGTCCAAAGTACGGAAAGTCCTCATCAGAGAACTCCTCTTTGCTGACGATGCTGCTTTAACATCTCACACTGAAGAATGCCTGCAGAGTCTCATCGACAGGTTTGCGTCTGCCTGCAATGAATTTGGCCTAACCATCAGCCTCAAGAAAACGAACATCATGGGGCAGGATGTCAGAAATGCTCCATCCATCAATATTGGCGACCACGCTCTGGAAGTGGTTCAAGAGTTCACCTACCTAGGCTCAACTATCACCAGTAACCTGTCTCTAGATGCAGAAATCAACAAGCGCATGGGTAAGGCTTCCACTGCTATGTTCAGACTGGCCAAGAGAGTGTGGGAAAATGGCGCACTGACACGGAACACAAAAGTCCGAGTGTATCATTCCTGTGTCCTCAGTACCTTGCTCTACGGCAGCGAGGCCTGGACAACGTATGCCAGCCAAGAGCGACGTCTCAATTCATTCCATCTTCGCTGCCTTCGGAGAATACTTGGCATCAGGTGGCAGGACTATATCTCCAACACAGAAGTCCTTGAAGCGGCCAACATCCCCAGCTTATACACACTACTGAGTCAGCGGCGCTTGAGATGGCTTGGCCATGTGAGCCGCATGGAAGATGGCAGGATCCCCAAAGACACATTGTACAGCGAGCTCGCCACTGGTATCAGACCCACCGGCCGTCCATGTCTCCGTTATAAAGACGTCTGCAAACGCGACATGAAATCGTGTGACATTGATCACAAGTCGTGGGAGTCAGTTGCCAGCATTCGCCAGAGCTGGCGGGCAGCCATAAAGACAGGGCTAAATTGTGGCGAGTCGAAGAGACTTAGTAGTTGGCAGGAAAAAAGACAGAGGCGCAAGGGGAGAGCCAACTGTGCAACAGCCCCAACAAACAAATTTCTCTGCAGCACCTGTGGAAGAGCCTGTCACTCCAGAATTGGTCTTTATAGCCACTCCAGGCGCTGCTTCACAAACCACTGACCACCTCCAGGCGCGTATCCATTGTCTCTCGAGATAAGGAGGCCCAAAAGAAAGGATGGGGAAGAAAACTGCAGGGGATGGGCACAAACGAAATGTGGAGCTTATTCAAGGAGCAGCTAATGCGTGTCCTTGATAAGTATGTACCTGTCAGGCAGGGAGGAAGTTGTCGAGCGAGGGAGCCGTGGTTTACTCAAGAAGTTGAAGCGCTTGTCAAGAGGAAGAAGGCGGCTTATGTTAGGATGAGACGTGAAGGCTCAGTTAGGGCGCTTGAGAGTTACAAGCTAGCCAGGAAGGATCTAAAGGGAGGGCTAAGAAGAGCAAGGAGAGGACACGAGAAGTCATTGGCGGATAGGATCAAAGAAAACCCTAAGGCTTTCTATCGGTATATCAGGAATAAAAGAATGATAAGAGTTAGAACAGGGCCAATCAAGGATAGTAGTGGGAAGTTGTGTGCGAAATCAGAGGAGATAGGGGAAGCGTTAAATGAATATTTTTCGTCAGTATTTACAGTAGAGAAAGAAAATGTTGCCGAGGAGATTACTGAGATACAGCCTACTATGCTAGATGGGATTGAGATTCACAAGGAGGAGATGTTAGCAATTTTGGAAAGAGTGAAAATAGATAAGTCCCCTGGGCCAGATGGGATTTATCCGAGGATTCTCTGGGAAGCCAGGGAGGAGATTGCAGAGCCGTTGTTGTTGATCTTTATGTCGTCATTGTCGACAGGAGTAGTGCCGGAAGACTGGAGGATAGCAAATTTAGTCCCCTTGTTCAAGAAGGGGAGTAGAGACAGCCCTGGTAATTATAGACCTGTGAGCCTTCATTCGGTTGTGGGTAAAATGTTGGCAAATGTTATAAGAGATAGGATTTATAATCATCTTGAAAAGAATAAGTTCATTTGCGATAGTCAGCACGGTTTTGTGAAAGGTAGGTCGTGCCTCACAAACCTTATTGAGTTTTTCGAGAAGGTGACCAAACAGGTGGATGAGGGTAAAGCCGTCGATGTGGTGCATGTGGATTTCAGTAAGGCGTTAGAGAAGGTTCCCCACGGTAGGCTATTGCAGAAAATACGGAAGTATGGGGTTGAAGGTGATTTAGAGCTTTGGATCAGAAATTGGCTAGCTGAAAGAAGACAGAGGGTGGTGGTTGATGGCAAATGTTCATCCTGGAGTTTAGTTACTAGTGGTGTACCGCAAGGTTCTGTTTTGGGGCTACTGCTGTTTGTCATTTTTATAAATGACCTGGATGAGGGTGCAGAAGGGTGGGTTAGTAAATTTGCGGATGACACGAAGGTCGGTGGAGTTGTGGATAGTGTCGAAGGGTGTTGTAGGGTACATGGGGACATAGATAGGCTGCAGAGCTGGGCTGAGAGATGGTAAATTGAGTTTAATGCGGAGAAGTGTGAGGTGATTCACTTTGGAAGGAGTAACAGCAATGCAGAGTACTGGGCTAATGGGAAGATTCTAGGTAGTGTAGATGAGCAGAGAGATCTTGGTGTCCATGTATATAAATCCCTGAAAGTTGTTACCCAGGTTAATAGGGCTGTTAAGAAGGCATATGGTGTGTTAGCTTTTATTAGTAGGGGGATCGAGTTTTGGAGCCACGAGGTCATGATGCAGCTGTACAAAACTCTGGTGAGGTCGCACCTTGAGTATTGCGTGCAGTTCTGGTCACCGCATTATAGGAAGGATGTGGAGGCTTTGGAAAGAGTGCAGAGGAGATTTACTAGGATGTTGCCTGGTATGGAGGGAAGGTCTTACGAGGAAAGGCTGAGGGACTTGGGGTTGTTTTCGTTAGAGAAAAGGAGGAGGAGAGGTGACTTAATAGAGACATACAAGATAATCAGAGGGTTCGATAGGGTGGATAGTGAGAGTCTTTTTCCTCGGATGATGATGGCAAACACGAGGGGACATAGCTTTAAGTTAAGGGGTGAAAGATATAGGACAGATGTCAGAGGTAGTTTCTTTACGCAGAGCGTAGTAGGGGCGTGGAACGCCCTGCCTGCAACAGTAGTAGACTCGCCAACTTTTAGGGCATTTAAGTGGTCATTGGATAGACATATGGATGAAAATGGAATAGTGTAGGTCAGATGGTCGGCGCAACATCGAGGGCCGAAGGGCCTGTACTGCGCTGTAATGTTCTAATTCAAAAAAAAAGAATGGTAGGACCATAGGAAATACCGAGTGTCAGAGGGATCTTGGTGTACTTGTCCATAGATCACTGAAGGCTGCAGCGCAGGTAGACAAGGTGGTTAGGAAGGTATATAGGATACTTGCCTTTATTAGTTGAGGCATAGAATATAAGAACAGAGAGGTTATGATGGAGCTATATAAAACACTGGTTAGGCCACAGCTGGAGTACTGTGTACAGTTCTGGGCACCACACTATAGGAAGGATGTGATTGCACTGGAGAGGATGCAGAGGAGATTGACCAGGATGTTGCCTGGGCTGGAGCATTTCAGCTATGAAGAGAGACTGAAAAGGCTGGAGTTGTTTTCCTTAGAGCAGAGAAGGCTGAGGGGGGACCTGATTGAGGTGTACAAAATTATGAGGGTCATTGATAGGTTAGAAAGGAAGAAACATTTTCCTTTAGTGGAGGGGTCAATAACCAGGGGGCATGGATTGAAGGTAAGGGGCAGGAGGTTTAGAGGAGATTTGAGGAAAAGATTTTTCACCTGCAAAGTTATTGGGTGATTTGATGAAGGTTGAGAAAATAATAAGGGAAACTGATGGGGTGGACTGAGAGTAAATATTCCCACTGGCTGCGGAGTCAGGAACTTGGGGCATAGTCTAAAAATATAAAGAGTGGCCACTTTGACTTCATACCATCGTGTCGTATGTACATTCTCACATATAGCAGGTATAGCAGCACATATAAAACAGGATAGCAGGTATAACTGTAGGTATAGTATTCAGCTTTAGTTTAGTTTAGAGAAACAGCACTGAAACAGGCCCTTCAGCCCACCGAGTCTGGTCCGACCATCAACCACCCATTTATACTAATCCGACACAAATCCCATATTTTTACCACATCCCCACCTGTCCCTATATTTCCCTACCACCAACCAATACCAGGGGCAATTTATAATGGCCAATTAACCTATCAACCTGCAAGTCTTTGGCATGTGGGAGGAAACCGGAGCACCCGGAGGAAACCCACGCAGACACAGGGAGAACTTGCAAACTCCAAGCAGGCAGTCCCCAGAATTGAACCCGTGAGGCTACGGTGCTAACCACTGCGCCACTGTGCCGCACAATTCAGCTGAAAATTGATCAGTTACATTGTTATTTCACTCCATATTTACAGTACAGACGGTACCTTACTGTTGTAATCAAGTCATATAGTGTCTATTCATCCCACTGGGGCAAAATGTCACTGGCTCAACATTCTCACCAAATACTAAAGCATTCCACAATGCAAGACTCTCAAATTCAACACAAGTTTCCTTTTCTGAGTTTCGATGGTCTGTTCTGATTCTCTGAGGGATTACTGATGCTTATCCTCCACATGAGCAGTCGTCCTAATCCCGTGTGCCTGTCCTGCTCCCAAACCCGGCATCCGCTTACATTAAGGCAAATGATACAGGAGCGTCTCAGTGACTGAGGCAGGTGAGTCTTGAGGGTGAGCCAGGGACAGTGAGTGACCCGGGTTAATCCAACACTCCAGGGACAGTTTAAACGGTGCTTTACTCTGGATCTAATCCTTGCTGTACCTTCTCTGAGAGTGTTTGATGGGGCAGTGCAGACGAGGAGAGTTATTCCTACCCCATTTTAAATATAGAGAAGTGAATATCCAAGAGATCGTTTTAAGTGTGATGTGGGTTTCTGCCTCTACCATCCTTTAGAGTCATAGAGACATACAGCACTTATACAGGCCCTTTGGCCCGCCCAGTCTGTGCTGGCCATCAACCACCCATTTTATACTAATCCTTTCAGGCAGTGAGTTCCAAACACCCACCAGCCACTGGGTGAAGAAACTATTGATGTGTTTCGTTCAGTTAAGTTTGATGTCAATGTTTCCCCAGGATGCTGACGCTGGGGGAGTCAGCGATGGGATAATGCTTTGAATGCCAAGGGGAGGTGGTTGGATTCTCTCTTGTTGCAGATGGTCATTGCCTGGCACTTGTGTGACGTGAATGTTACTTGCCACTGTTCGGCCCAAGCTTGAATGATGTCCGGGTCTTGGTGCATGTGGCTATGGATTGCTTCATTATCTGAGGCAAAATACTGTGGATGCTGGAAATCGGGAAACCATCGAGCTGAATCACTACCTCTGTTTCTCTCTCCACAGATGCTGCTTGACCTGCTCAGTATTTCCAGCATTTTCTCCTGTGATATCAGCTGCAGATGGTTGAGCCTCGGACACTACCATGAGGAACTCCTGCAGTGATGTGCTGGGACTGAGATGATTGACCTCCAACAACCGCAACCATCGTCCTTTGTGCTCGGTAAGACTCCAACCAGCGGATTCCTACTGACTTCAGTTTTACTCTGTCTCCTCGATATCACACTCGCTCAAACGCTGCCTTGATGTTAAGGTCAGTCTCTCTTCCAAGTAGCAGACAGGAGTGAATCGTTCCCTTTGACCCGTTGTACACTGAACAAGCTGTGCTTCTTCACAGCCTGATACAGGACTGTACATGGCCGATTAATGTCGCCCATCAAACACTCCCAGAGCAGGTTCAGCACAGCTTAGGAATAGAGTATAGTTCCTTCAACATTCTTTTTCTGTCTTCCTCTCTTTGTCTCTCCCTCCTGCTATCTCTGATACGAGGAGAAAGACAAAGGGAGAGAGCGTTAGATATGCAGACAGAGAGAGTGTTCTGGAGAGGGACAAGGTTGGAGAGAGTGAGATTGCGGGGTCGATTGAAAGGGAGAATGTAAGAGAAATTAATTTGATGTAATCCTTCACTGCTGTGTGCACAAACATTTAAGAGATAGGTATGGAGACAGAAACATCGGGAGATATGTCTGTCTCTCTCTCTGTCTCTCCATTTATCTTTCCCTCTCTGTCTCTCCCACTCTCTCCATCTCTCTCTGTCCCTCCATCTGTCTTTCCCTCTCTGTCTCTCCCACTCTCTGCTTCTCTCTCTGTCTCTCTCCCTGTCCCTCCATCTGTCTTTCCCTCTCTGTCTCTCCCTCTCTCTCCTATCTTTGTCTCTCTCTCTGTCCCTCCATCTGTCTTTGCCTCCCAGACACTCCCTTTCTCTCCTTCTATCTCTGTTTCTCTCTCTCTCTGTCCCTCCATCTGTCTTTCCCTCCCTTTCACTCCCTGTCTCTCCTTCTATCTCTGTCTCTCTCTCTCTATTCCTCCGTCTGTCTTTCCCTCCCTGACACTCCCTTTCTCTCCTTCTATCTCTGTTTCTCTCTCTCTCTGTCCCTCCATCTGTCTTTCCCTCCCTGTCTCTCCCAGTCTCTCCTTCTATCTCTGTCTCTCTCTCTCTGTATTTCCATCTCTCTTTCCCTTCCTGTCACTCCTTCTCTCTCCTTGCATCTCTGCCCCTCTCTCTCTGTCTCTGTCTTTCCAACTGCCTTTCCCTCTCTGTCTCTCCCAATCTCTCCTTCTCTCTTTGTCTCTGCCTCTCTCTCTGTCTCTCTCTCTATCCCTCCATCTGTCTTTCCCTCTCTGTCTCTCCCTCTCTCTCCTTGTATCTCTCTCCCTCTCTCTCGAGCTCTCCATCTCTCGTTCCCTCCCAGTTACTCCCTCTCTCTCTTTCAATCTCTGTCTCTCCCTCACTCTCCTTCGATCACTGTCTCTCTCTCTCTCTTTCCATCTGTCGTTTCCTCCCTGTCACTCCCTCTCACTCCTTCCAACTCTGCCCCGCTCTCTCTCTGTCTCTCTAACTGCCTTTCCCTCTCTGTCTCTCCCAATCTCTCCTTCTATCTCTGTCTCTGCCTCTCTCTCTGTCTCTCTCTCGATCCCTCCATCTGTCTTTCCCTCCCTGTCACTCCCTCTCTCTCCTTCCATATCTGCCTCTTTCTCCATCTCTCCATCTGTCTTTCCCTCTCTGTCTTCCCCTGCCTCTCCTTCTTTCACTGTCTCTCTCTCTCTGTCTTTCCATCCGTCCTTCCCTCCCTGACACTCCCTCTCTCTCCTTCTCTGTCTTTCTCTCTCTCTGTCCCTCCATCTGTATTTCCCTCCCTGTCACACCCTGTCTCTCCTTCCATCTCTGCCTCTCTCTCTGTCTCTCCATCTGTCTTTCCCTCTCTGTCTCTATCTCTCTCTCATTCTATCACTGTCTCTCTCTCTCTGTCTTTCCATCTGTCTTTCCCTCCCTGTCACTCCCTCTCTCCTTCGATCTCTGCCCCTCTCTCTCTCTCTGTCTCTCCAACTGCCTTTCCCTCTCTGTCTCTCCCAATCTCTCCTTCTCTCTCTGTCTCTGCCTCTCTCTCTGTCTGTCTCTCTCTGTCCCTCCATCTGTCTTTCCCTCTCTGTCTCTCCCTCTCTCTCCTTCTATCTCTGTCTCTATCTCTCCATCTCTTTTTCCCTCCCAGTCACGCCCTCTCTCTCCTTCAATCTCTGTCTATCCCTCTCTCTCCTTCTGTCTCTGTCTTTCTCTTTGTCTCACCATCTGTCTTTCCCTCCCCATCACTCCATCTCTCTCCTTCAATCTCTGTCTCTCCCTCTCTCCTACCATCACTGTCTCTCCATCTGTCAGTCCCTCTCTGTCTCTGTCTCTCTCTCTCTCTCCTTCTCTCTCTGTCTCTCACTTTGTCCCTCCGTCTCTCTTTCCCTCCCTGTCACTCCCTCTCTCTTATTCTATCTCTGTCTTTCTCTCCGTCCCAACATCTGTCTTCCCACCCCCACCCATCTCTCCATCTCTCTCCTATCTCTGTCTCTCTCTCTCTATCCCACCGTCTGTCCTTCCCTCCCTGTCAATCCATTTCTCTCCCTGTCTCTCTCTCTCCATCCCTCCATCTGTCTTTCCCTCCCTGACACTCCCTCTCTCTCCTTCTCTCTCTGTGTCTCTCTCTATCCCTCCATCTGTCTTTCCCTCCCTGACACTCCCTCTCTCTCCTTCCATCTCTGCCTCTCTCTCTGTCTCTCCATCTGTCTTTCCCTTTATGTATCTCCCTCTCTCTCCTTCTTTCACTGTCTCTCTCTATCTGTCTTTCCATCTGTCTTTCCCTCCCTGTCACTCCCTCTCTCTCCTTCCATCTCTGCCTCTCTCTTTCTCTCTGTCCCTCCATCTGTCTTTCCCTCTCTGTCTCTCCCTCTCTCTCCTTCTATCTCTGTCTCTCTGTCTCTATCTCTCCATCTCCCTTTCCCTCCCAGTCACTCCCTCTCGCTCCTTCAATCTCTGTCTCTCGCTCTCTCTCTGTCCCTCCAACTGTCCATCCGTTCTTCCCTCGCTGTCACTCCATCTCTCTCCTTCTCTCTCTGTCTCTCTCTTGGTCTCTCCATCTGTCTTCCCACCCACCCCCATCACTCCATCTCTATCCTTCTATCTCTGTCTCTCTCTCTCTCTATCCCTCCATCTGTCCTTCCCTCACTTTCACTCCATCTCTCTCCTCCCTCTGTCTCTCACTCAGTCCCTCCATCTGTCTTTCCCTCTCTGTCACTCCCTCTCTCTCCTTCTATATCTGTCTCTCTCTCTCTATCCCTCAATCTGTCCTTCCCTCTCTGTCACTCCCTCTCTCTACTTGTATCATTGCCTCTTTCTCTGTCTCTCTCTCTGCTATCACTGACACTAGGAGAGAGACAGAGGGACGGAGGTTTAGATATGAAGGCAAAGAGAGGGCTGGAGAGAGGGACAAACTTGGAGAGAGACAGATATTGTTGAGTTGGATGAAGAGGATAATGTAAGATATATTAACTTGATTTAATCCTTCACTGCTGTGTACAGATACATATTTGAGATAGGTATGGAGAGAAAAAAAACATCGGGAGAGGGAGGAATGCAGATGAAGTTGGGGCCCAGGTGGACACTTTTGATGATCCAGAAGGAATAGCCTCCATTTTAAATATTCAGCCAACTATTCCACTGTGGGAACCATCACACCCTCATGATATTGTTTGTGGACATTTCATGCTGGCTTATTGGTCAATGTTTAAACCTGTGATTGATAGATTCTTATTAATCAAAGGTATTAAGAGATAAGGGGCAAATGTGGGATATATGGTGTTAGTTAGATCACAGATCAGCACTGATCTCACTGAATACTGGAACAGGGTCGAGGGGTTAAATTGCCTCCTCATCTTCCTCTGTCTGATGTTAAATATCCTACTTTCACTCTCAGTCACCCTGACTGTCTGTGTCTCCCTCTATTTCTCTCTGTCTCTCTCTGTCTCTGTCTGTTTCGGACAGTGTAGAGTGAGATTCACTCTGTATCCTCCCCATGATGTTCCTGTCCTGGGAGTGTCGGATGGGACAGTGTAGAAGGAGCATTACTCTGTATCTAATCCATGCTGTACCTGTCTGGGGAATGTTGATGGGAGAGTGCAAACAGAGAGGTCTGGGACCAGGGTCCTCATGGGGAGGACTTAATGGTGCCTCCAAATTGACCAGTTAGCAATATCGGTGCTCCAGGGATGAAAGGGACATTGGCTGAGTGGATACGACATTGGCTGAGAGAGTTGTTTCAGACTGGAGGGAGGTATGCAGTGGAGGTTTATATTCGGACCACTGATCTTTTTGATATATACTAATGACTTGGACTTGTGTTTACAGGGCATAACTTGAATGTTTGCCAATGTTTGTGACATCTGCAATGTAATAAACCGGGAAGGGACGAGAAGCAGACTTCAGGAGGATAGAGGCAGTCTGGTGAAATGGAACACACAAGAACAAATGAATTAGGAGCAGGAGTAGGCCATTCGGCCCCTCGAGCCTGCTCTGTCATTCAATGGCTGATCTGATTGTGAACTCAACTCCACTTTCCTGTCTGTGTCCCATAACCCTTGACTCCCTAATTGATCAAAAATCTATCGAACTCAGCCTTGAATATATTCAATGATCCAGCCTCCACTGGTCTCTGGGGAAGAGAATTCCACAGACAGACCCCCGTCTGAGAGAAACACATTTCTCCTCAGCTCAGTTTTAAATGGAACGTCCCTAATTTTTAAACTGTGTCCCCTAGTTCTAGTCTCCCCAACAAGGGGAAACATCCTCTCAGCATCCACCCTGTCCAGTCCCCTCGGGACCTGTGATGTTTCACTCAGATCACTTCTCATTCTTCTGAACTCCAGTGGGTATAGACCCAACCTGTTCAACCTTGCCTCATAAGATAACCCCTTCATCCCAGGAATCAGCCCAGTGAACCTTCTCTGAACTACTTTGAATTCAATTATCTAATTTCTTCAGTAAGGGGACCAAAAGTGTTCACAATCCTGCAGACGTCGTCTGACTTATGCCCTGTACACTGTAACAGCACTTCCCTACTTTGATATTCTATGCACCTTGCAATAAACAACAACATTCCATTTGCCTTCCTAATCACTCGCTGTAGCTGCATGGTAACATTTTGTGATTCATGTACCAGGACACCCAGATCCCTCTGTACCGTACAGTTCTGCAGTCTCTCTCCATTTCAATAATATACTGATTTTTATTCTTCCTGCCAAAGTGGACAATCTGACATTTTCCCACATTGTCCTCCATCTGCCAATTTTTTGCTCACTCACTTAACCTATGGGAATCTCTTTGTAGACACTTTATGTCCTCTTGACAGCTTACTATCCAACCTATCATTGGATAGACACAGGGCAGGTTAACTTCAATGCTGAGAAATGTGAAGTGATGCATTTTGGAAGGAAGACTGAGTGATATAAACTAAATGGTACAATGTTAGAATGGGTGACAGGACAGAGAGATCTGGGATTTCATCAATGTTCCCTGTTCTCCCCAAAAGCTCAATTTGGCGCTTGGAATCTGTGAGTTGAATTTAGCTTCATCCTGAAAAGTGTTAGCAAACGTGTTGGGAAATGTGTCAAAAGCTGTTTTCATTCGGACATTCCTGCATAGTGGAAGTTCGAGCTGTCTTTGCAGAGACAGGAAATATCGTTGTTTGAATGGACCTGCAGGTTCTGGTTGATGCAATAAGGTGAGAAATTGAATTGTGTCCCTTCCAGGTGCACAGAATTGAAGGTCTTTACACAACGCCACATGAAGTAGTTTACCAATGTCTGACAAACTTCAAAGACTTGAAACACATGGAAGAAGAGGAGAAGGGAACAATATACAAAACGTGTTGAAGTCAGACAACAGCAGTCGGAAAATGAATCTCTTTTTATGGGTTTTAATTTGATGTACTGAGCTGATGATTGAAAAAGCAAGAGTTCAAATCCCACACTGGGCTGTTGTGAATTTCAATTTTGTTTTTTCTAAAAATAAACATAAATCTGGAATTAAAAAACCTCTAGGATGGAATGATTCACTGCTGTCTACTAGTCAAAGCCCGTGAGTGTGTCAGTTTAGCTGTATTTATTAACGATTTAAGATGATGTGGTAGAATGCAACATACCCAAGTTTACCAATGACACAAAAATAGGCAGCATTGTAAGCAGTGTAGCTGGAAGCATAACATTGCAAAGAGATATCTGAAGTGAATGGGCAAAACTGTGGTAGATAGATTTCAATGAAAGTAAAAAAGACTAGAACTGACTCATTTATAAATGGTGCAAAAAGGGATCCCAGTCCATTTGATTGCAGTGTAGATTTACCAGAATGATAACTGGACTCCAGTGGTTAAATTACAAGGTGATATTACACAAACTAGGGATTATTACCTGGAATTTAGGAGGTTCAAGGTGATTTGATCAAAGATGTTGAGATATTAAGGGGAACTGATGGGGTCGTTTGAGAGAAACTATTTCGGCAGCTTTGGAATATCGGGACAGGATTAGGCCATTCAGCCTATCGAGCCTGCTCTGCCATTCAATGCTGTCATGGCTGATCATCCACTTCAATGTGTTTTTCCCAGACTATCCTCATACCATTTATCTCATTGGTATTTAGAAATCTGTCGATCTCTGCTTTAAACATACTCAATGACTGAGCTTCCACAGCCCTCTGGGGCAGAGAATTCCTAAGATTCACAACACTCTGAGTAATGAAATTTCTCCTCATCTCTGTCCCAAGTGGCTTCTGCCTTATTTTGAAATTGTGTCCCCTGGTTCTAGACTCCCCAACCAGGAGAAACATCTTACCTACATCTACCCTATCAATCTATAATGTTACCCCAGGGTCTCCACACAGCCTGTCTTCCCGTTCCCCTGCTTCTAAAGTGTCTCAGAGTCTCCTGGCACTTTCTTTCTCCCTGCTTCTGTCTCTATCCCTCACTATCTCTCTTTTCTCTCCATTTCTGTCTCTCCCTATCTCTCTGTTACTCTACCTCTGTTCCTCTCTCTCTGTTTATTACACTCTCCCACCATGTTGGTTTCCATTGGGGGTCGAGTAAAATCACAGACAATATAAACACTTCACCTGTCTGCCCCGAAATAAATAGCAGAATTTGTGGATATTTTATGTCGGTATTCAGACAATATAGACAGCAGTGTATATTATCTGATGGGATGCTGCAAATCTATTTACACTAGTACTGTTGGAAAAAGAACTTAAAAAGAATTATTCACAAGTCTCGTCCAACTTAACAAAAGATTTGACCCGATAAGGTAATAAATGCCAAAAGTCTTGAGTTTTTTGGAGTACGTTAATCTTTACTCTGTCTGGCTTTCAGAAATTAAACATTACCCATGCACTGCAAGATTAAAGATTATGCACAGGTTAGGTTACATAGAATTTTGGAAGCACTAACAAGGCTAGGGAATATCCAATGAATGGTAGGACCATAGGAAGTACCGAGCGTCAGATGGATCTTGGTGTACTTGTCCATAGATCACTGAAGGCTGCAGCGCAGGTAGACAAGGTGGTTAGGAAGGTATATAGGATACTTGCCTTTATTACTTGAAGCATAGAATATAAGAACAGGGAGGTTCTGATGGAGCTATATAAAACACTGGTTAGGCCACAGCTGGAGTACTGTGTACAGTTCTGGGCACCGCACGATAGGAAGGATGAGATTGCACTGGAGAGGATGCAGAGGAGATTGACCAGGATGTTGCCTGGGCTGGAGCATTTCAGCTATGAAGAGATACTGAATAGGCTGGAGTTGTTTTCCTTAGAGCAGAGAAGGCTGAGGGGGGACCTGATTGAGGTGTACAAAATTATGAGGGGCATTGATAGGTTGGATAGGAAGGAACTATTTCCCTTAGCGGAGGGGTCAATAACCGAGGGGCATATATTGAAGGTAAGGGGCAGGAGGTTTAGAGGGGATTTGAGGAAAAGATCTTTCACCCAGAGGGTGTTTGGAATCTGGAACGCTCTGCCTGAAGGGGTGGTAGAGGCAGGAACCCTCACAACATTTAAGAAGTATTTAGATGAGCACTTGAAACGCCATAGCATAAAAGGCTACGTGCCAAGTGCTTGGAAATGGGACTGGAATAGGTCGGTGCTTCATGGTGGCAACAGACACGATGGGCCGAAGGCCTGTTTCTGTGCTGTATAACTCTATGATTCAAACTGTCGTCATCGAATTCACGTCAAAATTGATCAGTTACATTGTTACTTCAGTCATTTCATTCCATATTTACAGTACACACGGTACCTTACTGTAGTATTCAAGTCATATCGTTTCTATTCATCCCACTGGGGCAAAATGGCACTGTCTCAACATTCTCACCAAATACTAAAGCATTCCACAGTGCAAGACTCTCAGATTGAACACAAGTTTCCTTTTCTGAGTTTCGCTGGTCCGTTCTGATTCTCTGAGGGATTACTGATGCTTATCCTTCACATGAGCTGTCGTCCTAATCCCGTGTGCCTGTCCTGCTCCCAAACCCGGCATCCGCTTACATTAAGGCAAATGATACAGGAGCGTCCCAGTGACTGAGGCAGGTGAGTCTTGAGGCTGAGCCGGGGACAGTGAGTGACCCGCGTTAATCCGACACTCGAGGGACAGTTTAAACTGAACTGTACTCTGGATCTAACCTGTGCTGTACCTTCTCTGAGATTGTTTGATGTGGCAGGGCAGATGAGGAGAGTTATTCCTTACCCATTTTAAATATGGAGAAGTGAATATCCAAGAGATTGTTTTAAATGTGATGAGGGTTTCTGCCTCTACCATCCTTTAGAGTCATAGCGAGATACAGCACTTATACATGCCCTTCGGCCCGCCCAGTCTGTGCCGGCCATCAACCACCCAGTTTATCCTAATCCTTTCAGGCAGTGAGTTCCAGACACCCACCAGCCACTGGGTGAAGAAACTATTAATGTGCTTCGTTCAGTTAAGTTTGATGTCAATGTTACCCCAGGATGTTGACACTGGGGGATTCAGCGATGGGATAATGCTTTGAATGCCAAGGAGAGGTGGTTGGATTCTCTCTTGTTGCAGATGGTCATTGCCTGGCACTTGTGTGACGTGAATGTTCCTTCCCACAGGTCGGCCCAAGCCTGAATGTTGTCCGGGTCTTGGTGCACGTGGCTATGGATTGCTTCATTATCTGAGGCAAATTACTGTGGATGCTGGAAATCTGGAAACCATCGAGCTGAAACACTACCTCTGTTTTTCTCTAAACAGATGCTGCTTGACCTGCTCAGTATTTCCAGCATTCTCCTACTGGGATCTCAGCTGAAGATGGTTGAGCCTCGGAAACTGCCCTGAGGAACTCCTGCAGTGATGTCCTGGGACTGAGATGATTGACCACGAACAACAACAACCATCTTCCTTTGTGCTCGGTATGGCTCCAACCAGCGGATTCCCACTGACTTCAGTTTTACTCGGGCTCCTCGATGTCACACTCGATCAAACGCTGCCTTGATGTTCAGGTCAGTCTCTCTTCCCAGTAACAGACAGGAACGAATCGTTCCCTTTGACAAGTTGCAGACTGAACATGCTGTGTTTCTTCAGAGCATGATACCGGACTGTACACGGCCGATTAATGTAACCCATCAAACACTCCCAGAGCAGGTTCAGCACAGCTTAGGAATAGAGTATAGTTCCATCAACATTCTTTCTCTGTCTTCCTCTCTCTGTGTCTCCCTCCTGCAATCTCAGACACGTGAGAGAGACAGAGGGAGAGAGGGTTAGATATGCAGACAGAGGGAGTGCTGTGGAGAGGGACAGTGTTGGAGAGAGAGAGAGATTGCGGCGTCGATTGAAAGGGAGAATGTAAGAGAAATTAATTTGATGTAATCCTTCACTGCTGTGTGCACAAACATTTAAGAGATAGGTATGGAGACAGAAATAGCGGGAGAGATCTCTGTCTCTCTCTCGTCTCTCCATCTGTCTTTCCATATCTGTCACTCCCACTCTCTCCTTCCCTCTTTGTCTTTCCCTTTCTGACACTTTATCTCTCTTCTTCTCTCACTGTCTCTCAGTCTCTCTGTCCCTCCATCTGTCTTTCCCTCCATCTGTCTTTCCCTCCCTGACACTCCCTCTCTCTCCTTCTATCTCTGTCTCTCTCCTTGTCCCTCCATCTTTCATTCCCTCGCTGTCACTCCCTCTCTCTCCTTCCGTATCTGCCTCTCTCTCTCTCTGTCCCTCCATCTGTCTTTCCCTCCCTGAAACTCCCTCTCTCTCCTTCTATCTCTGTCTCTCTCTCTGTCCCTCCATCTGGCTTTCCCTCTCTGTTTCTCCCTCTCTCTCCTTCCATCTCTGCCTCTCTCTCTCTCTCTCTCTCCATCTGTCTTTCCGTCCCTGTCATTCCCTGTCTCTCCTTCTATCTCTGTCTCTCTGGCTCTGTCTCTCCATCTGTCTTTCCCTCCCTGACACTCCTTCTCTGTCCTTCTATCTCTGTCTCTCTCTCTATCCCTATATCCCTGCATCTGTCCTTCCCTCCCTGTCACTCCATCTGTCTCCTACTCTCTCTGTCGCTCACTCTGTCCCTCCATCTGTCTTTCCCTCCCTGACACTCCCTTTCTCTCCTTCTATCTCTGTCCCTCTCTCTCTGACCCTTCTTCTGCCTTTCCCGCCCTGACACTCCCTCACTCTCCTTCTATCCCTGTCTCTCTCTCTGTCTCTCTCTCTCTCTGTCCCTCCATCTGTATTTCCCTCCCTGGCACTCCCTCTCTCTCATTCTATCTCTGCCTCTCTCTCTGTCTCTCACTTTCTTTGTCTCTCCATCTGTCTTTCCCTCCCTGTCACTCCCTCTCTCCCCTTCTATCTCTGCCTCTCTCTGTGTGTGTCTCTCTCTCTATCCCTCCATCTGTCTTTCCCTGTCTGTTTCTCCCTCTCTCTCCTTCCATCCCTGCCTTTCTCTCGCTGTCCCTCCATCTGTCTTTCCCTCTCTGTCTCTCACTCTCCCACCTTCTCTCTCTGCCTCTCTCTCTCTGTCTTTCCATCTGCCGTTTTTACTTTGTCTCTCTCCCTCTCTCTCCTTCCCTCTCTGTCTCTCTTTCTCTGTCTCTCCATCTATCTTCCCCACCCCCTGTCACTCCCTCTATCTCCTTCTATCTCTATATCTGCCTCTCTCTCTGTCTCTCTGTCCCACCATCTGTCTTTCCCTGCCCTGTCACTCCATCTCTCTCCTTCTCTCTCTGTCTCTCACTTTGTCCCTCCATCTGTCTTTCCCTTCCTGACACTCCCTCTCACTACTTCTATTTCTGTCTCTGCCACTCTCTCTGTCTTTCTCGCTTGTCCCTCCATCTGTCTTTCCCTCTCTGTCTCTCCATCTCTCTCCTTCTCTCTCTCTCGCTGCCTCACTCGCCGTCTCTCTCTCTGTCCCTCCATCTCTCTCTCCCTCTCTGTCTCTCCCTCTTTCTCCTTCTATCTCTGTCTCTCTTTCTGTCTTTCCCTCTATGTCTCTCCCTCTCTCTCCTTCTCTCTCTGTCTCTGTCTCTCTCTCTGTCCCTCCATCTGTCTTTCCCTCTCTGTCTCTCCGTCTCTCTCCTTCTCTCTCTGTTTCTGCCTCTCTCTCTGCCTCTCTCTGTGTCCCTCCATTTGTCTCTCCTTTCCTGACACTCCCTCTCTCTCCTTCTATGTCTGTCTGTCTCTCACTTTGTCCATCAATCTGTCTTTCCCTCTCTGTCTCTCCATCTCTCTCCTCTCTCTGTCTCTCTCTCTGTCCCATCATCTGTCTTTCCCTCTCTGTCACTCCCAATCTCTCCTTCTATCTCTGTCCCTCTCTCTGTTCCTCCATCTGTCTTTCCCTCCCTGTCACTCCCCTTCTCCCCTTCTATCTCTCTCTCTCTCTCTCTGTCCCTCCATCTGTCTTTCCCTCCCGAACGCTCCCTCTCTCTCCTTCTATCTCTGTCTCTCTCTCTAATCCTCCATCTGACTCCCCCCACTGTCACTCCATCTCTCTCTCTCTATCGCTCCATCTGTCCTTCCCTCCCTGTCACTCCATCTCTCTCCCTCTCTCTCTGTCTCTCTGTCCCACCATCTGTCTTTCCCTGCCCTGTCCCTCCATCTCTCTCCTTCTCTCTCTGTCTCTCACTTTGTCCCTCCATCTGTCTTTCCCTTCCTGACACTCCCTCTCACTACTTCTATCTCTGTCTCTGCCACTCTCTCTGTCTTTCTCTCATGTCCCTCCATTTGTCTTTCACTCTCTGTCTCTCCATCATTCTCCTTCTCTCTCTCCTTCTCTCTCTTTAGCTGCCTCTCTCTCTGTCTCCTTCTCTGTCCCTCCATCTGTCTTCCCCTCTCTGTCTCTCCCTCTCTCTCCTTCTCTCTCTGTCACTGTCTCTCTCTCTCTGTCCCTCCCTCTGTCTTTCCCTCTCTGTCTCACTGTCTCTCTCCTTCTCTCTCTGCCTCTCTCTCTGTCCCTCCATCTGTCTTTCCCTTCCTGACACTCCCTCTCTCTCCTTCTATCTCTTTCTATCTCTCACTCTGTCCCCGCATCTGTCTTTCCCTCTCTGTCTCTCCATCTCTCTCCTTTCTCAGTCTCTCTCTCTGTCCCTCCATCTGTGTTTCCCTTCCTGACACTCCCTCTCTCCTTCTCTCTGTCTCTCTCTCTGCCACTCACTCTGTCTCCCTCTCTGTCCCTCCATCTGTCTTTCACTCTCTGTCTCTCCACCTTTCTCCTTCTATCTCTGTCTATCTCTGTCCATCCCTCTCAATCTGTCCTTCCCTCCCTGTTTCTCCATGTCTCTCCTTCTATCTCTGTCGCCCTCTCTGTCCATCAATCTGTCTTTCCCTCTCTGTCACTCTCTCTCTCTCCTTCTATCTCTGTCTCTCTCTCTCTATCTGTCCATCTGACTTTCCCTACCTAACACTCCCTCTCTCTACTTCTATCTCTGTCTCTCTCTCTGTCTTTCCATCTGTCTTTCCCTCCCTGTCACTCCCTCTCTGTCTCTCCCTCTCTCCTTCTATCTCTGTCTCTCACTCTGTCCCTCCATCTCTCTTTCCCTTCCTGTCACTCCCTCTCTCTCCCTCTATCTCTGTCTCTGCCACTCACTCTGTCTCTCTCTCTGTCCCTCCATCTGTCTTTCCCTCCCTGAAACTCCCTCTCTCTCCTT
This sequence comes from Heterodontus francisci, assembly GCF_036365525.1. NCBI lineage: Eukaryota > Metazoa > Chordata > Chondrichthyes > Heterodontiformes > Heterodontidae > Heterodontus > Heterodontus francisci. The sequence continues at coordinate 304,710 of NW_027141398.1, read as the reverse complement.
CTATCTCTGTCTCTCTCTCTGTCCCTCCATCTGGCTTTCCCTCTCTGTTTCTCCCTCTCTCTCCTTCCATCTCTGCCTCTCTCTCTCTCTCTCCATCTGTCTTTCCGTCCCTGTCATTCCCTGTCTCTCCTTCTATCTCTGTCTCTCTGGCTCTGTCTCTCCATCTGCCTTTCCCTCCCTGACACTTCATCTCTGTCCTTCTATCTCTGTCTCTCTATCTATCCCGATATCCCTGCATCTGTCCTTCCCTCCCTGTCACTCCATTTTGTCTCCTACTCTCTCTGTCGCTCACTCTGTCCCTCAATCTGTCTTTCCCTCCCTGACACTCCCTTTCTCTCCTTCTATCTCTGTCCCTCTCTCTCTGACCCTTCTTCTGCCTTTCCCGCCCTGACACTTCCTCACTCTCCTTCTATCCCTGTCTCTCTCTCTGTCTCTCTCTCTCTCTGTCCCTCCATCTGTATTTCCCTCCCTGGCACTCCCTCTCTCTCATTCTATCTCTGCCTCTCTCTCTGTGTCTCTCTCTTTCTTTGTCTCTCCATCTGTCTTTCCCTGTCTGTTTCTCCCTCTCTCTCCTTCCATCCCTGCCTTTCTCTCGCTGTCCCTCCATCTGTCTTTCCCTCTCTGTTTCTCACTCTCCCACCTTCTCTCTCTGCCTCTCTCTCTCTGTCTTTCCATCTGTCGTTTTTACTTTGTCTCTCTCCCTCTCTCTCCTTCCCTCTCTGTCTCTCTCTCTCTGTCTCTCCATCTATCTTCCCCACCCCCTGTCACTCCCTCTATCTCCTTCTATCTCTATCTCTGCCTCTCTCTCTGTCTCTCTGTCCCACCATCTGTCTTTCCCTGCCCTGTCACTCCATCTCTCTCCTTCTCTCTCTGTCTCTCACTTTGTCCCTCCATCTGTCTTTCCCTTCCTGACACTCCCTCTCACTACTTCTATCTCTGTCTCTGCCACTCTCTCTGTCTTTCTCGCTTGTCCCTCCATCTGTCTTTCCCTCTCTGTCTCTCCATCTCTCTCCTTCTCTCTCTCTCGCTGCCTCTCTCGCCGTCTCTCTCTCTGTCCCTCCATCTCTCTCTCCCTCTCTGTCTCTCCCTCTTTCTCCTTCTATCTCTGTCTCTCTTTCTGTCTTTCCCTCTATGCCTCTCCCTCTCTCTCCTTCTCTCTCTGTCTCTGTCTCTCTCTCTCTGTCCCTCCATCTGTCTTTCCCTCTCTGTCTCTCCGTCTCTCTCCTTCCCTCTCTGTCTCTGCCTCTCTCTCTGCCCCTCTCTGTGTCCCTCCATTTGTCTCCCCTTTCCTGACACTCCCTCTCTCTCCTTCTATCTCTGTCTGTCTCTCACTCTGTCCATCAATCTGTCTTTCCCTCTCTGTCTCTCCATCTCTCTCCTCTCTCTGTCTCTCTCTCTGTCCCATCATCTGTCTTTCCCTCTCTGTCACTCTCTCTCCTTCTCTCTGTCTCTCCGTCTCTCTCCTTCTCTCTCTGTCTCTGCCTCTCTCTCTGTCTCTCTCTCTCTATCCCTCCTTCTGTCTTTCCCTCCCTGTCACTCCCTTTCTCCCCTTCTATCTCTCTCTCTCTCTCTCTCTCTCTCTCTGTCCCTCCATCTGTCTTTCCCTCCCGAACTCTCCCTCTCTCTCCTTCTCTCTCTGTCTCTCTCTCTAATCCTCCATCTGACTCCCCCCACTGTCACTCCATCTCTCTCTCTCTATCGCTCCATCTGTCCTTCCCTCCCTGTCACTCCATCTCTCTCCCTGTCTCTCTCTCTCTCTGTCCCACCATCTGTCTTTCCCTTCCTGACACTCCCTCTCACTGCTTCTATCTCTGTCTCTGCCACTCTCTCTGTCTTTCTCTCATGTCCCTCCATTTGTCTTTCCCGCTCTGTCTCTCCATCATTCTCCTTCTCTCTCTCCTTCTCTCTCTCTAGCTGCCTCTCTCTCTGTCTCCTTCTCTGTCCCTCCATCTGTCTTCCCCTCTCTGTCTCTCCCTCTCTCTCCTTCTCTCTCTGTCACTGTCTCTCTCTCTGTCCCTCCCTCTGTCTTTCCCTCTCTGTCTCACTGTCTCTCTCCTTCTCTCTCTGCCTCTCTCTCTGTCCCTCCATCTGTCTTTCCCTTCCTGACACTCCCTCTCTCTCCTTCTATCTCTTTCTATCTCTCACTCTGTCCCTGCATCTGTCTTTCCCCTCTCTGTCTCTCCATCTCTCTCCTTTCTCTGTCTCTCTCTCTGTCCCTCCATCTGTGTTTCCCTTCCTGACACTCCCTCTCTCCTTCTCTCTGTCTCTCTCTCTGCCACTCACTCTGTCTCCCTCTCTGTCCCTCCATCTGTCTTTCACTCTCTGTCTCTCCACCTTTCTCCTTCTATCTCTGTCTATCCCTCTCAATCTGTCCTTCCCTCCCTGTTTCTCCATGTCTCTCCTTCTATCTCTGTCGCCCTCCCTGTCCATCAATCTGTCTTTCCCTCTCTGTCACTCCCTCTCTCTCCTTCTATCTCTGTCTCTCTCTCTCTATCTGTCCATCTGTCTTTCCCTACCTAACACTCCCTCTCTCTACTTCTATCTCTGTCTCTCTCTCTGTCTTTCCATCTGTCTTTCCCTCCCTGTCACTCCCTCTCTGTCTCTCCCTCTCTCCTTCTATCTCTGTCTCTCACTCTGTCCCTCCATCTCTCTTTCCCTTCCTGTCACTCCCTCTCTCTCCCTCTATCTCTGTCTCTGCCACTCACTCTGTCTCTCTCTCTGTCCCTCCATCTGTCTTTCCCTCTCTGTCTTTCTGTCTTTCTCCTTCTATCTCTGTCTATCTCTGCCTATCCATCCATCGGTCTTTCCCTCTCTGTCTCTCCGTCTCTCTCCATCTTTCTCTGTCTCTCTCTCTCTCTATCTGTCCATCTGTCTTTCCCTCCCTATCACTCCATCTCTCTCCTTCACTCTCTGTCTCTCAGTTAGTCCCTCCATCAGTCTTTCCATCCCTGTCACTCCCTCTCTATCCTTCAACTCTTCTTTCTCTCTGTCTCTCCATCTGTCTTCCCATCCCCATCACTCCTTCTCTCTCCTTCTATCTCTGTCTCTCTCTCTCTGTCTTTCCATCTGTCTTTCCCTCCCTGTCACTCCCTCTCTCTCCTTCCATCTCTGCCTCTCTCTCTCTCTCTGTCTCTCCAACTGACTTTCCCTCTCTGTCTCTCGAAATCTCTCCTTCTCTCTCTCTCTCTGCCTCTCTCTCCGACCCTCCATCTGCCTTTCCCTCTCTGTCACACCCTCTCTCCTTCTATTTCTGTCTCACTCTCTCTATCCCTCCATCTGTCCTTCCCTCCTTGTCACTCCATCTCTCTCCTTCCATCTCTGCCTCTCTCTCTCTGTCTCTCCATCTGTCTTTCCCTCTCTGTCACTCCCTCCCTCTCCTTCTATCTCTGTCTCTCTCTCTCTGCTATCACTCACAGTAGGAGAGAGACAGAGGTCCGGAAGGTTAGATATGAAGGCCTGTAGAGAGGGACAAACTTGGAGAGAGAAAGAGATTGTTGAGTTGGATGAAGAGGATAATGTAAGACATATTAACTTGATTTAATCCTTCACTGCTGTGTACACAAACATATTTGAGATAAGTATGGAGAGAAAAAAAAATCGTGAGAGGGAGGAATGCAGATGACGTTGGTGCCCAGGCAGACACTTTTGATGATCCAGAAGGAACAGCCTCCATTTTAAATATTCAGCCAACTATTCCACTGTGGGACCCATCACACCCTCATGATATTGGTTGTGGAAATTTCATGCCGGCTTATTGGTTAATTTTTAAACCTGTGATTGATAGGTTCTTGTTCACCAAAGGTATTAAGAGATAAGGGTCAAAGGCAGGATATATGGTGTAAGTTACGTCACAGATCAGCCATGATCTCATTGAATGCAGAAACAGAGTTGTGGGGTTAAATTGCATCCTCCTCTTCCAATATCCCCTGTTAAATAACCTTCTTTCTCTGTCAGTCACCCTGTCAGTCTCTGTCTCTCTGTTTCTCTCTTTCTGTCTCTGTACCAGTCTCTATCGGATAGTGTGGAGTGAGATTCACTCTGTATCCAAACCATGATGTTCCTGCCCTGGGAGTGTGTGATGGGACAGTGTAGAGGGAAATTTACACTGTGTCAAACCCAACATTGTGCTTAGCTTGGGAATGATTAATGGGACACTGTAGCTGGAGATTTACTCTGTATCCCTGGAATTTAGAAGGTTATGGGGTGATTAGATGAATGTTTTCAAGACAATAAGGGAAACTGATAGGGTAGACAGAGAGTAACTATTCCCACTGGCTGCGGAGTTAGGAACTTGTGGGCACCGTCTAAAAATCTAAACTTAGTGTCAAAACCTTTCAGGAGCGAAATGAAGAAACACTTCAACACACCAGGTGTGGTAACAGTGTGGAACTCTCTTCCACAAACAGCAATTGATGCTGAGACATTTGTAAATTTTTAAATTTGAGTATCATAATTTTTTTTAACCAGCGGTATTAAGAGATAAATGGCAAAGGTGGGATATATGGTGTTAGCTAGATCACAGTTTAGCCCTGATCTCATTGAATGCTGGAACAGGGTCGAGGGGTTAAATTGCCTCCTCATCTTCCTATGTCTGATGTTAAATATCCTTCTTTCACTCTCAGTCACCCTGTGTCTGTGTCTCCCTCTATTTCTCTAATTCTCTCTCTTTATCTCTCTGTCTGTTTCGGACAGTGCAGAGTGACATTCGCT